>NC_048300.1:131699257-131744296 GCF_013100865.1 Trachemys scripta elegans | reverse complement strand
CCCCCCCCCCCCCAGAACATGAAAACCACCTCCCAGACTGACCAGGGTGCCTAGTGACTGCAATGTGTGTGTGACCTTCTGCTGAACCTGCCCCCGTGTCTGTACCCTGGTAAAGGTGACTGTCCTCTCCAATTACCAATCCCCTTCCCCCCCTTCAAACACACTCTCCCCTAAAAGAACATGATGGAAACAGTAATTAACAGAAACATATCTTTTATTAGCAACTACACAGTTAGGGGTTGAAACTGGGACGGGGGCTTGGGTGAGGCGGGAAGGAAAGGACTTATCAAATTTTTGGGAATGAGAGTCTTCTGGTACTTGAGCAGTCTGCAGGGGTGGAGTGACAGTTTTCACGGCCCCTGCCGCCCTCCTTCTTGGGACTTTGGGTGAGGGGGGTATGGGACTTTGTGGCGGGGGAGGGCGGTTAGAGATAGACTGCAGCGGGCTCTGTCCTCCTGTCTCCGGTCCTGCAGAACATCCACAAGGCGCCGGAGTGTGTCCGCTTGCTCCCTCATTAGTCCAAGCAGCATTTGAGTCGCCTGCTGGTCTTTCTGCCGCCACCTCGCCTCCCGTTCGCTGTGTGCTTGCTGGTATTGCGACATGTTCTCCCTCCACTGGGTCTGCTGGGCCGCCTCGGCTCGGGAGCAGCCCATAAGTTCTGAGAACATGTCGTCCCGTGTCCTTTTCTTTCTCCGCCTAATCTGCGCCAGTCTCTGGGAGAGGGATGCCAGGGTAGGTCGGGAGACAGTCGCAGCTGTGGGATGGGAAAAAGGGAGGGCACTGCTATAATTCCTCAAAAAGATAATTTTTTTGTGAACAGTGAACATAGTCTTTCTCTGTGAACAAGACCATGCACAGCACGTATCACATGCGCACTCAGGACAAGGTCGAATTTTCGGCCTTCGCATTCAGTGCCTGGGGTCTTGCAGTGGAGATCAGACAAGTGGGGGCAGGACAGCGGAATTCGGGTAGCAGGCTGACATGGTAAGCCGTAGACTTTTGGCTGCTTAAAACTTAAATTATAGCAGTGCCCTCCTTTCACGTTCAAAGCAATGCTCCTATTGTTGGCCAGTTCCTGCTGCCGGCAATCTGGCAAGCATGAACTCTGCCTCTGTCCCACCCCCTCGCGGCTGTCCCCGGGAAAGATCCCTGTATGCTGCCCCTCTCCCGCCTCCACCGCGTGGCTGTAAACCGCCGGTGACAGTTCTGTAAAGGAACAGGCAAGCAGTCCCAATAGTAACATTCCCCTAATTCTAAGCAGGTCACCATGAGCGACATCACTCTGCTGAGGATTTCTGAGACCGAGAAAGAACGCATGCTGCGTGAAAGCCAGCAAAAACCAGGGCCATATGCCGCCATGCTCTGCAAGGCAATGATCCCAGAGTACTTGATGATAGCCTGGCGCAGAAAAGTTTCCTACCACGGAGGACACAATAAGGCCGCTTTCCCCAGGAACCTCATGCAAAGGCTTTCCAATTACTTCCAGGAGAGCTTCATGGAGATTTCCCATGAGGATTTCAGCTCTATTCCCCGGACATGTAGACCTTCTTTTTCAGTAGCTGCACTGGCAAGGACTAAAAAGTAGAGCGCCTAGGGCAAACTAATCATGATAAACTGGACATTGTTAGATTCTTTTGCAGTAGTTGCACTGCCAAGGACTAAAACGTTAAGCGCCTAGGGCAAACAAATCATGAAAAACCCATTGTTAATATTCCTGTTCTGTTCAAAATAAATGTTTACATGTTTAAAACACTTACCGACTGATCCTTCTCCTGATTCAGGGTCTGGGTTAACATCTGGGGACGGTTGGTAGGGGATCTCTGTGAGGGTGATGAAGAGATCCTGGCTGTCTGGGAAATCAGCGTTGTAAGCGCTGTCGACTGCCTCGTCCTCCTCATCACCTTCCTCATCTTCCTTGTCCGCTAACATCTCCGAGGAAGTGGCCGTCGACAATATCCCATCCTCAGAGTCCACGGTCAGTGATGGGGTAGTTGTGGTGGCCGCACCTAGAATGCAATGTAGTGCCTCGTTGAAACGGCATGTCTGGGGCTGGGATCCGGGTCGTCTGTTTGACTCTTTGGTCTTCTGGTACGCTTGTCTCAGCTTCTTGATTTTCACGCGGCACTACGTTGCATCCCGGCTATATCCTCTCTGTGTCATGGCTTTTGAGATCTTCTCATAGATCTTTGCATTCCGTCTTTTTGATCGCAGCTCCGAAAGCACGGACTCATCGCCCCACACAGTGATCAGATCCAAGACTTCCCGATCAGTCCATGCTGGGGCCCTCTTCCTATTCTGAGATTGCATGGTCACCTCTGCTGGAGAACTCTGCATCATTGCCAGTGCTGCTGAGCTCGCCACAATGTCCAAACAGGAAATGAGATTCAAACTGCCCAGACAGGAAAAGGAATTCAAATTTTCCCGGGGATTTTCCTGTGTGGCTGGTCAAAGCATCCAAGCTCGGACTGCTGTCCAGAGCGTCAACAGACTGGTGCACTGTGAGATAGCTCCCGGAGCTATTAGCATCGATTTCCATACACACCTACCCTAATTCAACATGGCCATGTCGAATTTAGCACTACTCCCCTTGTTGGGGAGGAGTACAGAAATCGAATTTAAGAGACCTCTATGTCGAACTAAATAGCTTCGTTGTGTGGACGGCTGCAGGGTTAATTCGATTTAATGCTGCTAAATTCGACATAACCTCCTAGTGTAGACCAGGCCTAATTCTCTTCTCCTACATTGGCAGAAGGAGTGGCATGAGCTACCGGCATGGACAGGTGTATCATTGCTTGTTGGAAGGTGGATAATTCCTGGAATGCTGCTTTTGATTCTTTGTTTATTGCTAACAATGGGCTCAGAGCTGTAAATGACACACAGATCAAGACAGTCTCTCCCTCAAAGAGTTTGCAATCTCAGAGAGAGAACACACAAAGAATGGCACACCATTTAGGCAGTTCAGGGAAGGTTATAAGAAATTTTTCTTGAGGTATTAGTTTTTGGTTTTGTATTTTTCTTTTACTGGTATGAATGTAGAAGCTGGGAGCCACCAAAAGAAACCTTTTCAGATTGTTCTTATATAAGTATTTGGAAGTGGTCCAACTTTGCTGAGCCTAACACACACACACACACACACTGAGATCCATGATTATCTGACAGCATAACAATGGTTCTGTGTCTGCACAACTATATATATACATTTCTCATGTGTCCTAGTTTCAGATATAGCAGAACTGGGTGACTGATTTTTGTATTAATTATTAATTACTATTATTTATTATGTATTTATTAGCACCATAGTGACAGAGCATGGGTAGCCTAAGCCTACTCACCACTCTGTAGCCTTGGCAAGGGTCCCCACATGGGCCAAATTGAATAGATAATTGGTTAAGGACTGGATGATTAACCAGTTAAGAAGGTGATTCAGCTCATCAGCTGAAGACAGTTAAAAGAGAAACAGGAAGAAGGACAAGGGGTGAGAGAGGGATGTTGGAAGGGTTGGAGAAGCCCAGGATCTTAGGGAGGTGAGAGCTCTTGTCCCCTGCCCAGGGAGAATGTTATGTTGTGGAGGGCTCAAGGATTTGTATAGCACACTGTAAATAAAGCATTTGGTGTTGAACTTGCGACTAGTGTGTGTGAGGACTGTTTGCAGAGAGGAATCCAGGGTGAGGGAAGCATATGAAAGAAAGGCAATGTGATTAGGTGGGATTTTTATTTAGCTTAAATGAGACATGAGTATTTTATATCTAGAATACCTGTACCATCCAGAGATCTTATAAGGTTCAATGAGAATAACAACTTTATGTCCAGTATGTATGAATTTTATATAGCTATATCCAAACTGGCACATGCAGAGTCTACAGAGTATAGATGTAAAAAAATCATGTGACAAGTCATAGTTCCTAACGTGACAACTGGACATTTCTCTTGCACTGTAAAACATGAGAGGGTCAAAGTTTCTAGTGTGTGTAGTGTAAAATATATGTCTGAAATTTTACTGTTTGTTGATGGTGGTGAAATTTTAAGCGTTGAGGTGTACTCTGATAACTTGAATGTTATCATTTTATTTAGAACTCAAATTGTGTTCTCTTTGGTCCAGTCTACACTACAGAGTTAGATTGACGTACATGGACCTGATTCTGTAAGCATCTACGCTAAAATGTAGCTCCCACAGATGTAACTCACCCACTACACCGAATTAATAACTCCACCTCTGTGAGAGGCGTAGTGTGTAGATCGATGCAGTTAGGTTGACGCGGTGTTAGTGTAGACACTACATGGTTTACATCTCTTGTTGCTGCCTTTCAGAAGTCATCCCCACATTGACAGTTACATTGGTGCACGTGCTCCTATTGACAAAAGGAGCATAGTGTGGACATGTAAAAGCGATTTAATTACTTTGGTGGGTGTAACTTAACACAACTAATTTTGTAGTGTAGACATACCCTTTCCTTGTATGAAATAATTTAATTGACTATACACAGATACTTTTAGGCTTGGAATAAGGCAAGAATTGAAAGTCTTCAGCTTTGTGGTGGCTTTCAGGAAACTATTCACATCATTCCTAGCCAAACAGGTGGATTATGTACATTAGTAAGATGGGAGAGGAATCTTTTTTTCTTTCAGATATATTTGGGGAAAAAAAGTGGACGTAGGAGGAAACTTTCCCCTTGGTTGATGCAGGTATTGTAATACTTCAGAATATATCACTAATCAGAGATAACAGGCTAGATCTTGAGCTAAGGTAAATCAGTGTGGCCTCATTGGCCAGAGTTATGTTCTGTGCCAGCTGAGGATCTGACCAATTGCCTTTTTAAAGAATACAACACTTAATGGGGGCAGAGGGGAATTAGGAGCAAAATTCTTTCCTCGGTTAGTTACACAGATGCAACATTATTCAAGTCAATGGGATTCCACCAGTGTAAGAGAGAGGAAAATGTGACCCTAGGGGTACTAAACAATAGAAAGTAGGAAAAAAATTTTTGACACAAGCTGGAAGCTGACCATATAGTTGCATTTCCCAGCACATTTTGAAAGTTTTAGTAATTGATTAGTGCTTAGTAACGGCAAGAGTCTGATTTTTCCCTCACCCCACAAGCAAAGAAATTAAGAACTGGACTGAAATTCTAGCCTTAGTTCTTGCTGTTTTAGGTATTGCAGCAGATATGGTACACCTCTACCCCGATATAACGCTGTCCTTGGGAGCCAAAAAATCTTACCACGTTATAGGTGAAACCGCATTATATCAAACTTGCTTTGATCTGCCAGAGTGTGCAGCCCTGCCCCCCCGGAGCACTGCTTTACCGCGTTATATCCGAATTCGTGTTATATCGGGTCACGTTATATCGGGGTAGAGGTGTATGTAAGATCTCACAAAGATTGGAGAACCCTAAGCTATAACAACAGGATGAGTTAAGAACAGAGGACCAAATTCATAATTGGTGTTACTCAGCTGACTTAACTGGCTTACATCAGAGATGAATTTGTCCAAGACACTTATGGTAGTTTTGACTCTGAATTATTTTATTTAATGTTTTTTATCTGTAGTTCTGACTCATAAACCACAAATCCTACAAATAATTTTAACTTCCTTTGTTCTACAGTAACAGTAACATGTACATAGATGTACGTATTTGGGCAATTGCAAATATGTGCACTGTATACCATGTAACTTTCTAATACTCTTATTTAGAGTTTAGCATATACTTTGTAACAAAATTATTTACTATTCCTAATTTAACTTTATTTATACCATTAATCATTACATCATTAGGAATTTTGCCTGTTTATCTGCAAGGAGCAGGTCTTACTGCTTTTACTACAATACAGAGGATCAAAATAGATTTTTATAGAAGAACATATTTCTGATTGTTATTTCTTGCTAAATCCCATCAAAGTAAATTAAAGAAAACTGGTTTTATATTATGTTTTACATTTTAGCAGTTAAAATGTTACTATTGTCTTTATAGTTCAGCTGAATTGAAAGACCTGCAGTTGTTTAAAAGTTAACTTTGGCTCAGAAAATTATCAGTGCCATTCTTAACTAAATGGGAAAAAATGCTCTGGTTAAACACTACATTTAAACAAAGCTCCTTATAAATTATTTCAAATATATACATAAAATGTAGACCTTAGTAGCATTAACATTGATAAACAGTGTAGTAAAACTTTTGAAATACCATTCAATGGGGCTTCTTGGGTACAGACAGCCAATTTAAGAAGTAAAGTGCATTCAGAATTGATAGCATTGGAAAAATGAGTTTAATCCTATACAGTGTGGCCTGTGCAAAACCTGATTTTAATTATGGTTCTTACCTTTTGTCATTGTGTGAGTCACTGGAATGACATTTTTGTTCCCTACCTGTAAAGGTTGATCATCATTAATCACAAAGAATTAAGTGGGGGTGGAGGGGAGGTTCTTATCATTATACACTGGTGAGGTGGGATAGGTTATAGCAGAATCTCTATCTTTCAATAGACAACCCTCGGGAGTACTTAATACTCCCGCCAGTCTTAATTAGCTCTACTTCCCCAACCCTGCTATGTGGATATGGAGTGGATGCTGCTGAGCTTGTTCAGAACTTTATTCCCTTTCCTCATGAAGGATGAGGAGAGGGATATTGGCTCTTAGTTAAGGTGATTGAACACACACTCTGCAAGCAGTCAGACAGTGACATAGACCCAGATCCACAAAGGGATTCAGGCATTGCAACACCTAACTTTTAAGTGCCTAGCCATCCAGTAGAATATCCTAACCCTGGGTTAGGTGCCTTTGCTCCTTATATAATGCATGGAGAAAGTTGGGTGCCTAAGAGTGGAATCCACAAAAGTCAATATACCAGGCAAGCAGCTGCCTAATATAGCTAATAGTAGCTGCCAATGAGGATAGGTTGACCAGATAGCAACTGTGAAAAATCAGGATGGGGGTTGGGGGTAATATTTGCCTATATAAGGAAAAGTCCCCAAATATCGGGACTGTCCCTATAAAATCAGGACATCTGGTCACCCTAAATGAGAGGGGTGTGTTGTAAGTCTCACCCCTCTCAGAGAGTTAGGCCTCCCTCCTGTCCAGACCTAGGCACTTACCTCTGCTTGTGTTCCGCAACCTGGAACTCTCTCCTGGAGTCTGGTGCCTAAGCCGTTTCTTGCAAGCAGGACAGCAGCACAAGCCCAATTCTACATAGAACAGCCAACGGAAGAGCAGGACTCCCCCCTTATAATGTTTAGCGTGCTCACTTGGGATAGGAGAGTCCCAGTTCAACTCCCCCATCTGCCTGATAAGGAGGAGGAATTTGAACAGGGGTTTCTCTGGTAGTGACCTAACCATTGGATTATGAGATATTCTGATGTGTTTTAATTGCACCTGCTGAAGCTGCTCAGTGGTTTGAGTATTGGCCTGATAAACCCAGGGTTGTGAGTTCAATCCTTGAGGGGGCCATTTAGGGATCTGGGGCAAAAATCTGTCTGGGGATTGGTCCTGCTTTGAGCAGGGGGTGGACTAATGACCTCCTGAGGATAGGCTGACCAGATAGCAAGTGTGATACCAGCCCTGGTATTCTATAATTCAACTCCTTTATATAAATATGCACTGAGCTAGAGAGAGTAAGAATTACTATAGTCAAGGGCATTCACCTGAGATGCAGAAAACCCCTCTTCAAATCTCTTCTCCTAAGGCAGAGGGGAGAATTAAATCATGGTCTCCTGCATCCCAGAAGGGTTTTAAGGACTGGGATGAACAGTTGTAAGGGAGGCTGCTCTGTACACCCCTAGGCATGTTCTGAGCACATCTACCAGACTGGTCCCCCCAGGAGAGCTAGGTGGGAGAATACCTGTCTTCACCTAGGTTGAGTATTGTGCTGGGGCTATGATGTCTAGGCACCTGCCCGAGACAGCAGTACATGTGCTCAGAGGCAGAAACTTAGGTGTCTATGGAATTTTTACAGTGGAAATTTAGGTGTCTAGTGACATTAGGCAACAGCTGAGTAGGGGTTTTGTGGATCGCAGTACTGGCTAACTCTGGGCTTTAGGTACCTATGTTCCTTTGTGGATCTGGGTCATAATCTTAATTTCTTTTCTTTTCACCTCTCCATCCCTGGGGAAACATGGCACCATCTCTACCGCCCATGGTGGTAGCACTTCTTGGTGAGTGTGGTTCCTTTATAAGAAAAACAAAAGAATCTGTGGATAAATTTATTTCCTTAGAAAGGCAAGAGCACTGAATACTTTGGGATTTAAAACATACAGTACATGCAGTATGAATGGTGGTGCTGGCAACACATGACTGTAACACATCAGTAAAACTCAGCACAGGCAGCAGTGTATCATGGTAAGATCAAAGGACAAGGGATGATCTCACCAGGTAACTTTTCAGTGGAGTGGAGATGTGTGGGGCACAATGTCAAGGTCAGAGAGATTGAAGAGGAAGAGATTACACTAGTCAAGGCAGGAGATAATAAAGACCTGAATGAGAGTTTTAGCTGTATGGACAAAAAGAAGAGGAGCTGAATCTTAGAAATGTGGAGGAAAATAAACAGGATGTGGACATTGCCTGCATGTGAGGGATAAAGGACAGAGAGGGAAAAGTCAAAGATGATCATTCTGAGGTTATGGACCTGAGAGAAAAGAAGGATCATAGGATGTTCAGTGGTGACACAGAATGGAGGGAGTGGCAAAAGTATGGGAGGAAAGGTAAGGAGTTCAGTTGTGACCCTCTGAAACCTTAGATCATGACACATCATGGTGAAGATGGATGGCAGGCACAGAAATATATAGGCCAGTGGTCCCCAACCTTTTTGTGGCCAGTAGCACATTCATGTTTTCAGGAGAGTGTGGTGGGTGCCAACAATTTTTGAAGGCTTATTTTGTATTTGTACATTAAATAATACAAAAAACATCATATTTAATATTACATAATATATAAATCAAGAGAGAAGCCGCGAGGACAGAGAACACTGGTGCCCACAGCCCCGGAGTACTCTGTCCCCCAGCAGATGCGGGGCCCCAGCTTCTCTCCCCTGCTGGGCACTAGATGGGCCCCGTGCCTGCCGGGACAGGGCCAGTTCTAGGTTTTTGCTGCCCAAAGCAAAAAAAATTTTGGCTGCCCCTCACCCCAGCCCTGGTCTCCCCCCCACCAGTGCCCTCCCCCACCTGCACCCAAATGCACATGGAAGGCATAGGGACTAACCCTCAAACCTTGTACCTGGAAAGGTATGGGGATCTAGTAAAGAGGGTTCAGGCAGAGGAGCGGGTGTGGGGGTGCTTGGGGGCGCTACACTGGCAAAGAAGCAGGGTGTGATGTACTCGTGGAGGAGGAGAGGGGGTATCAGGAGGGTTGCAGGAGAAGAGGTGCAGGGGAAGGGGGAGGTGTGGGAGGAGAGGGCTGGGGGAGGGTACAAGGGGAGAGGTGCAGATGAAGGGAGACTACAAGGGGTAGGGGTTTGGCGAAGGAGCGATTGGGAGGAGGTACAAGTGAAGAGGCTGTGAGCGGGATGGGGGGGTGCAAGGGCTGAGAGGGAGAGGCGCTGACAGCTGCTTCCCCAGCCCCATGCAGGCAGAGCTGAGAGGACGGACACTGACCCCCAGGTGCCCGAGCCGCGGGGGTCCCCCGGTGGGGCAGTATCCCCCACTGTCCCGCTCAGAGCTGGGCTCTGCTTCTCCCTGCTCCTGGCATTGTGGGGGCCCGCAGCAAGCAGCGTGGGGCTGAGGTGGGGGAGGTGCACAGTGGGCTGGGTCCGGGGGCAAGAGGAGCAGCTCCCTGGCAGCTTGGACTAACCAGCCACTCGCCGCATCAGCGTGGGAGTCGGGATCTGCACCCCCTGCCCAGCCCGGCTGTGCCCTGCACAGCCTACTTGTGCGGGGAAGCGTCGCGCCGCCTTGGGGAGACTCAGAGCAGCAGCAGTGGTGGCAGTAGGACCCCTCCCCACTCCCTGCATCCCGGGCTCTGCTTCCCTCCCTCCCTGGCTCCTCACACACTCCAGGAGTCTCTTCTTTCCTTAAGCCGTGGTGCCGTGCCTGCCTGGGACCGAGAACATTGGCGCCTGCAGCCCCAGAGTTCTCTGTTCCCAGCAGGTGCAGGGCCGGAGCTTCTCTCCCCTGCTGGGCACTAGGTGGGCACACATAAATGCCCCGGTGGGTGCCATGGTGCCCGCGGGCACCGCGTTGGCGACCACTGATATAGGCATTTACAACCCTTGCTACAACGGATTTTTTGTTTCTGTTGTTCTGCCTGAGAATATGAAAATTTAGAATAAATTTTAAATTTTGTGTTGCATTATATAAGCCATTTATATGTATGTAATTTTGTTCTACCTTTTTTATAATCTGTTGCATTATTGCTGTTGCTTTGGGCAATTTGTATTTCATCTGGTAATCAAAATATCATTTGTTTTTGACAAATCTAAAAACCAATAGGAAATAAAACCTCACTTTGTCCAGGTTGTTCCTGCTCAGAGTCATCTTAATGTAGACTTATAGTAGCAACTATGTAAAATGCCAGTGAAAGAGGAACAGAGGAATTCAGAACATAGACTAGAGTCAGCTGCTCCTGGTTTCCAGTCCAATGCTCTGACTAGTAGACTATTATGGCTTTGTTGTGACATCAGGTCACTCACATCAATGGAAGATATATATGAATATCTCGAGACAAAATCAGGCTCTTATGACTGTCATTTTTTGGGGGTGTTTATGTAATCACTGCCGTTACAATACTTTTTCTACATATTGAAAGAGAGGTTTATAGCGGATAAAGAAATGGTTGAAACACTACCTAATTTTTGAAATTTGGATATCTAGGGGCATAAATTTTTTTTTGGGGGGGGGGGGGAATCACAATTTTTCTGCTTCTCCCTCCCACCCCCAATGACAAATGGATCTGGTCAGAATTTATTAATAAACTTTGTAAGGAAAAATATCATGACTTTTTTTTTCACAAAATGTTTAACTTTTTTGTCCAACTCTAAAAGGATTGAAACCACAGTGCTATCACTTTTTAACTATTGCCGACTCTCTAGTTTTCTAAGATCTTGGAGGAAGAAATCCAAAATAACAGCTGTAATTTAACTGTATTGTATACATTTAGCATATTTTAAGCAATAAAGCACAGAACAATATTGTAAGCTAAATAGAGGGAGACAGTAAGGATTTGATGTGTGAGGGAAGATGAGTGTAAGTTGTAACAAGTGAAAGAGGTTTTGATTGGTTTCAAAGTTGTGAAGAAAAATGAAAATCCTGTGAGGTTTGAGGGGAAGGAGATAAGTTCTAAGAAAAAAGGATGACACTGTATCTACCTAATGGGCTTGGAGCAAGAGAGATCATGAAAGTCAACATTACACAAAATAAAGTAGGGAATCGTGTATTTGGGATATCTAGCATTCTTAACATTAATAAATATACCACTTATATTACTGAAAAATCTCAGAAAATAAATGCATTACCCACAATGTCTTATATAGTTTCCATAAATAGCCATTGTATCTTTTTTGTTTCAAATACCCAGCTTTTATATATTGGGGATGGGCCAGTGCCTAGTGGCGATCAGTTCAGAGAAACAGCACTGAGGAACTGAATCTGGTAATTGCTCCAAACTCATTGTTACCCACTTGATTTCATATAATCATGGCCAAATCTTCCATCTGTCTCTGCCCTCCAACAATGATTTCAGGACACTTGGAGCTGAAACCAAACAGTTTTTTTTTTTGTCTGGGCTCTCACCATCACAGCCCTTGATTAAATAACAGGTTTTTGTTCTCATTGTCTTACCTTCTTTTCCCATTCAGTTCTTGACAGCCTTCCCTCTCAACTGAATACTGTTATCACTTCTTTATTCTAATCCTCTCCCGAGCTGCCTATATTATCACCCTCTGTTTCAGAAGTTGGATTCTTACCCTTTAATCCACTAATTGGCTTTTTACCCTTAGATCCCCTTGCCTCCTCTGCATGCAACCTGACCCTTCTAGCCCCCACACACCCTTTCTATTCCCTGCCTTCCACTCTCTTGCTCCTTTCATCTCTCCCTATGTTTTGGTCCTACTTTCTCTTCATTCCAGATAATTTTGTTCTTTATTCCTTCTTCAGAAAGGAGGGCTCTCTAGTGTACAATATTACTTTCACTGTTGCTTCTATTTCCAACCAGTGTTTGTGTAACTCCTTTCTTCATTGGTCTTTAAGGAAGGAAGATGTATACAGTGCGAGTAGTCTGCTACACAGAGATGTGTAGTCCCCAGATTATGTTCTTTTTCAAACATCCCTTCCCTTTTCAGGGTTCTGAACAGGTTTGATGTTTTAATAAAATATTGGCTGCCACACATCACATGTATTCATTTAACAGATTCTCTTTTAATCAGATTAGTTTTCCATTGTCATACAGTATACTCTTCCATTGCCCTAAAAAGATATCTCTTAAAAAGTTTGTTTTTCTATCATACACTGAAACATAGTGCATCTTTATGTGAATTGAAAACATATTCTTTAATTGGACATATATTTTTAGTTGGTGCAACTATATAATGAGTAGCAGTAGTACACTGACTAGTAAGAAACAATAAGTTCCTCTGATTTCCTCCCCCCCTCTTGTATCCTAGATTTGAGGATATATTATATGAAGCATAAAGAAATGTTTTAGCCTTTTGGTTTTATAATCTCCAATGTTTTGTTGTTCTTATGTTGGATGTATGAATACACAGATCTGATCTTTGGCAAAATAGGGAAAATTATCCCCATGCTAATGTACATGGAGCTATTACACTCAGTCATGGTTAATAGCACTAAATGGATTTAGAGTGAAGAGTCTAGACTGCAATTCTGTCAGCATCTGCCCCTTTCCCAGTAATTTATTTGGGTTTTGCACCTGCAGATACTGAAATGGGACTGAATTCATGCAGAATTTTGCTTTGGACAAGAGGCACTGAAATAAGAACATTTAAGAATTAATTGTACTAAGTAAAAATGACTGTTAATACTGAAGAGGATTGTATTGTTTTCTCCCCTTAGATTTATTGCAGTTGATATTAAACACAATAGAATCCTGATTATCCAAACTCTCAGTATCAGAACCTTCTTTCTCTAATGAACTCCCTGCTCTATTGACTCCTGATTATCTGAACATATTTTGTTTTGCCTAGGCTGTTGGATGAATAAGAATCTACTGTAAAATCCATTCTCTGATCCTGCTTTGTCCTTTATGTGTCTTGAATTTTAACGCAATATAAAAACACCATGATTGTTTTCGCATTTGTATGATGCCAAATCTATGTCCCAGAATGTCGTGAGCTTCTTTAGAACCTTGCCTGTACTCAAGAGGAGTGAGAAGAAAGGAATAGGGAAGGTAGTCAAGGAAGGCACAACTCCCCTCCAGCAATACATACCTTACATACTACCAGAAAGAGGAAAGTACTAGTTCCAACAAACATATTGAGCATCTTCAGTAGAGCACTTCAGTCTGGTAAAAACAATAGGCATGTCCAATTAGGTAAGGTATTTTCATGACAGCTTCCAAAGATCTCTAAGTACATTAGAAACATTAAATAATGAGTTGGCCACAGCCTGTAAAACAGGTAGTATTATCTTAGTTCCATTGGAGAGGAAACCAAGGCACAGAGACAGTAAGTGACTTTCCTGAGGCCAAGAAGGCCGTGGCAGAAGAAGAAACAGAAATGTACTCTTCCTGACTCTGTTTTGTGCTTTAACCATCCTTCCTTCCTTCTCTAGCCTTAAGTGCAAGCAACCCTCAAAGCTGTTTTAGATTTGTAAAGGGGTGGATTTTCCCTCAGCCATTCAAGTATGGGTTCTCTCTCTAACAATGAAGACTGTACTACAACCACTCCTTTGTTCTGGAAAGCCACATCGTATCTTTATTCTTTTGAATGTCAGTCATGATGATGGTATTTTATTTCTAAAGGGACAGGACAGATCCCATACCTCTCTGTAAGTTGTCTGGGGGTAGAAGGGCACTTTTGTAGGAACCAGCCATCACATAGGCAATAAAGCTGGGAAGGGTTGTAAGTGCTTTGGAGGATAGGGTTAAAATTCAAAATGATCTGGACAAATTTGAGAAATGGTCTGAAGTAAATAGGATGAAATTCAATAAAGACAAATGCAAAGTACTCCACTTATGAAGGAACGATCAGTTGCACACACACAAAATGGGAAATGACTGCTTAGGAAGGAGTACTGCGGAAAGGGATCTAGGAGTCATAGTGGACCATAAGCTAAATATGAGTCAACAGTGTAACACTGTTGCAAAAGAAGCAAACATCATTTTGGGATGTATTAGCAGGAGCCGGGATCGGCAACCTTTGGCCCGTGGCCCACCAGGGTAAGCAACCTGGCGGGTCGGGCCAATTTGTTTACTTGCTGCGTCCACTCCAGGCCAATGGGGGCTGCTGGAAGCGGCGGCCAGCACATCCCTCAGCCTGCACCGCTTCCTGCAGCCCCCATTGGCCTGGAGCGGCGAACCGTGGCCAGTGGGAGCCGCGATCGGCCAAACCTGTGGACGCGGCAGGTAAACAAACCGGCCCGGCCCGCCAGGGTAAGCACCCTGGCGGGCCGTGTTCCAAAGGTTGCCGATCCGTGAGCAGGAGTGTTGTAAGCAAGACATGAGAAGTAATTCTTCTGCTCTACTCCGCGATGATTAGGTCTCGACTGGTGTCCAGTTCTGGGTACCACATTTCAGGAAAGATGTGGACAAATTGGAGAAAGTCCAGAGAAGAGCAACAAAAATGATTAAAGGTCTAGAAAACATGACCTCTGAGGGAGGATTGAAAAAATTGGGTTTGTTTTGTCTGGAAAAGAGAAGACGGAGAGGGGACATGATACAGTTTTGAAGTACATAAAAGGTTGTTACAAGGAGGAGGAAGAAAAATTGTTCTTCTTAACCTCTGAGGATAGGACAAGAAGCAATGGGCTTAAATTGCAGCAAAGGAAGTATAAGTTGGACATTAGGAAAAACTTCCTAACTGTCATGGTGGTTAAGCTCTGGAATAAATTGCCTAGGGAGGTTGTGGAATCCCCATCATTGCAGATTTTTAAAAACAGGTTAGACAAACATCTGTCAGGAATGGTCTAGATAATACTTAGTCCTGCCATGAATGCAGGGGACTGGACTAGATAACCTCTCCTGTGATTCTATGAACTTGAGTTCCACCAGCTCAGGGAGTAAGAAACAGGTTTACATTATAAATCGAGGGGCTCTGTCTTATAACCGCTAGTGCTGCCGCCAAACGGCTACTGCCAAACCACTGCTGTCATTAGCTGATGGCATATTGTCAGAGGAACTTATTTAAAAAAAAATTAATGTTTGGTTACTTCAAAAATAAACATTTTTATAGAAGCAAGTAAAGTTGATGTAAGAGTGTACACAAGCATCCATGCTAATACCTCCCAGTATCCCTCCCCTACCTCAACATTTTGCAGCTTTCCTTTTTGAATGTGGATGGATTTATTCCTGGTAAAAATGAGAGAGAGAGGCATTTTCAAGCTCCCCCTGATACTTTAGTCAATGAACTTCAGTCCGGGTCAGGAACGCCTCTCCTATTACTTGCTTGCCTCTCTTTGCCCTCCCTTCCAAAACAGGATGGCAGTCATAGCAGAATTTCACCTTTTCCTATAGTGGTTTTAATGATGTGTGACCACATCTGCAGGGCACTCCAAAGGTGAAAGACCCTAACCCATTGCTCCACCTTGCCACTGAAATGAGGTGTTGGGGGACAATTTCTAGCACAAACAGGATTTTCTTCAGATGCATAATCACAAGAAAAAAGCATCTGTCCTAATCTTTGACCCTTTGACTTTATATTAACAAATGACCAAAGAAGAACCAGAAAATGAGCAACCACAGAGATAAAATTGACAATCTCCCAGCATTTCCACAAATACCTAATCATGCCCCTTTCCCTTCACAAAAGCCTAGATAAACAGATGAACCTTGTTGCTTGCCCTGAAGGTTAGGCTGCTTGGGTTATTTCTAACAATGGGAGGTGGAGAATGAATACCAAAGGTGAGGGCTCCTTTTGGAAAATCCCCTACCAGCAGCTCCCTCTGTTATATACACAAAAGAAAACCATTAAAGTCAACGAGAGCTTTGCTACTGAATCCACAGTGTTGGATCAAGACCATGTTATTGTTGTCACCTCTTTTTGGTGGTGGAATGTCCCCTTCCACACTCTGCTTCCATGAAACTGTAGCATCTAAAGGTCTATCCCCAAAATATTCTTTTTATGGGTGAAATCTGAGATTGATCAACACACATAATCCTTTGAAAATGTAGGGCAAGTTTCTTGTCCCATATCCTAGAAATGTACATTGGTGCCAGCAGCAAGAGCTGTGCCATGAGTAACTTCTCAGGCAGCTGTAAGAGCACATCACCTTTTTATCCATGCTCTATAACCGGTCTCTTGTGTATGCATGTAGTTCACTAGTAAAGGCGGCCTCTTCCTAGCTTGTGAAATCTGCATTTTGTGGGATACCTTTATGTGGGTAGGAAAAAAGTATGGAATTCTATATCTTGTGTGTGTGTCCAAATTTTACATCCCTGTATTGGCGTGAATCAGGGACTACACTATGTAAAAGATCCAGTAGATCAGAAAAGGGTAACAGTGATGATGAGAAGGGCATAAAATGTATGTGCTCACAGTAATAAAGCCTTCCTTCCTAATTCTTGACACATTTTAATCCTGTTCATACTAAACTCAGTGCACAATAAGGGGTGCTTAAAAGCTATATACAGACATGGGCACTTCTTGTGTGGGAGAAAAAAACAGGAATTGATAGTTTAAAGTACAATAATCTGGAGTTTAGATTTTTTTTCCCCCTTGGTCTATACATACAACGTGTTATAATTAGAGATTAATTTGTGACATAGTTCACCATAATGCTGTTGTCTGTCTCTTGACGTACCTCCCTTGTAAATATTGCAGATTGTATGGTTAGTTTGCTACTAGTTCTCGTAAAACACAGTCTAATACTACCAGTAATTTTTTAAAGATATCGCCAAATTGTAGATGTTTAATGCGTGGACAGTCCTTGATTGGGCAAAAGGTTTCTTTTCTCCATCTCAATTTGGATTCTCTGTCAACATTCTGTGTTTGCCTGAACTGTCAATATTTCAGCACATGCCCTTAAATATTTGCTACAGTCCTTTTAAGTGTAATAGATGGATTCCCCATCTGAGGCTGCACATACAGAATACAGCAAATAGTGTGAGCATGCCAGTTTGTTTGCAGATTGTTTAAAGAAAAAAAGGCTCAACATATGTAATGAGACAGCTTCTTCCTTCTGATATGATTAATCAGTATCATTACAATTTGATCTTTCAGCGTACTACATGATACACAGGAAATTGCTTAGTACATAAGAAATTAATATTGGCTCTGTCTGCTGACAGTTTTTCAGGTAGGAAATGTAGAAGGACATTTCACTTTTAAAGATAACAGAGGAACAAAAGACCCTAAAATAGTGTGAAGAGAGCAGTAGTAAGTTTTTTTTTTTAATTTTCATTTGAAGAACCACAGTGCTAAACTTGCTTGTGATGCAATACCAAAGCATGATTATAAAAATATTTGATTCCAAAATATGTTGAGTAGGTCATACTCCAACAGTGAGACGTTTTGTATCTAAATTTAGTAATTAAGTAGTATCTCTTCATAAGAAGGCTCTCTCTATGCACTCTGGTTCCACACTTTCCCTACATTTTTGTGTGCTTTTCTCTAAAACATTAGGGTTTGGATTTTTCAGAAATGCCTGAGACATATAAGCATAAGTCCCATTGAGTTTCAATAGGGCTTGTGCTCCTAAATCACCTAGTTGCTTCCAAAAATCCCACACAAACTTCTTTGAGCCTGATCCTGATCAATAGTGCACAGGTGCAGTTGGGGAGAGGGGAAGGGAAAAGGGGAATCAGTCAGAAGGGGGAGCCCTTTCCCACAAGTGCACATGCACATCAGTAGGACAGGATACCTTCCTAGAGCTCAAAAGGGGTGTGCGGAATGTGCGGCCAGGGGTATAGGAGCAGCACTGTGCATCACACCACATGTGCTCACTTCAAATTCTGACTTGACAGAATGGCTGTGGTAAGGACACATAGCTGGAATTACTCTGTTCTGCCGTATAATTCTAGCAAATTAGAGTGGAAATTAATTGTCATTGTTTAAAGAAAATCTAAAATCAATTCATTGAAATGCTCTTTGTGTGTGGCTGTTTCAGATTTTGTGAAGGAACAGAATTTGGTTAAGACAGGGTTAAAGAAGCTACTGCTGCTGTAATATACACACCAGTGTCTTTGGTCTTTTAAGTCTTCACGTTTCTCTTACCACAGGTTCCCTTCTTCTTGTCTAGGATATGCAAATCTCTAGGCTCCTACGAGCAACTGGCTACGGATATGCATTTCATCTTAAAACAAAGACCAAGGAAAAAATAATATGAAAAAGTTATTCAAAGGATTTTGGAAACAGGTGTTCTAAATCTACACTAATTGGATTTCAGTTAATTATTCCTTTTACTTTAGGGAATATAAGAGAGAAATATAGGGGAAAAAAACATGAACAACTTCTCTGACATACTAATTGCTCTAATATTATTTAACCTAAGCCAATTTTTTTTCCAAACAATCAAACTGATACCCTTAAAATTACTATTCTGAAAAAATAAGTAATAAGAAAGTGGTTCAAAAGCAGATGTGGACTTTCAAAACCTACCATCACATTTTCAGCTTTCCTTATTTCAGCTGTTTTTACACTATGTACTTCCAGTTTTTTATTAGATAATAAAAAAGGAAAGAGTTCAAGTAATGTTTTTATGAGCTGTTTTTGGCTGCCTCAATACCAACATGAGGGGCTGCCCAAACCCACACAGGGGCTGGGTGAACCCCTGGATAATTTATTTTTTTCAGTAGGGCCCAAGAGTATAATATGGATAGGATCAGGAACATATATCTAGAGCTAAGACAGCAGGGGAGTGTAAAGGGTAGCAAATTCATGAGGGATCACATTTTTCTCTTTTGAACTTCACCCCCATAATCACTGGACTGATTCCAATATTGTGTGTTGGAATGTGGTTGAATTTTGTTGCCTTGCACACAAAGTGCTGACATGCCTCTAAATCTGACTAGTTCTAAAGGTGTTTTTTTTTTTTTAAAGCATGGTGGGGTGGAGGGGCACCCAGTACAAACAGTCCTTGTGTACATAAAGCTGAGTCTTATGGTTATATTGAGAAAACTTCCACTGACAAGGTTTTATGAAACTGAATATTAATGGAAATGTTCTCATCAGATATTTGTTTGAAAACTTGAGTAAAATCAGTTTTGTTTTGTTTTTTGGTTTGGATTGAATCCTGCAGTGTGTGCAAAATATTGTGCTGATATATTGCAGCCAGCGAAGGGTAAATGTGGATATATGGCATTTTTCCACTTCTCATTTGAGGAATATGGAGTTTAGGTTAGTTTACCCACTTATTATTTTTTAATTGCAACACCACTGATTGCATTAAGTTGACTAGAAGCAGAGAGTGAAACTAACTATAAAGGAACATGAAACTGACTAGTCTCATTTCATTGTCCAGTCTGAGAGAAATGCAAGCATAATAAATAGTTTAAAATAGATTTTAAAGTTATTCCTTTTTTAATAATCTGAGGTGCCACCAATAACACAGGCAAAGACATTTATTTATGATGTGAGCTTTAATTAGATAATGTCCCTTCAAAGAATGATTTTTTTTGTACTGATATATTTCAAGTATAAATAAAATGTTTTGCTTTTGAATGGGGATATTGTCCACTGAAATGTAACTTTATTTGCACTGCAACTTTAAGAAGATTTCAGAAAGTCTAATGAAAACCTGCCAGAGGGCAGGGCAGCAACAGCTTACATTCTAGCTACTTACATGTCTGACAATTAACTGTACTTCTCAATTTAAAAAAATGTGGACTAGTGGGCATTAAATGGTGTTTATCTATCACTGAGGCATAATCTTAAAGAGATACGTATGCCTACTACATATACATGCATTTATTCCATCCCTACAAATGTGCGCATACACAAATACAACACACATCTACTATGCATTTCCATGCATGTACACTCTCATGTGACAGTGAACTTCTGTAATTTTTTACAGAATTTTGAGGGAAAATATTACTCACAGTATAAACTGATGTTATCTTTTTTTTCATTTCTGGGGACGTATTCCATAACTGGTGCTTTGGTTGGCTGGAATTTTCTTACTATTTCTAGTCTTTTTCACCCCATTTGGAGAAATAAAAAGTGATAAGGCAAAGGGCAGGACTTGAAATATATTTGGTAGAGAGTTCTCAGAGAATGGATCAAATTCTTTTTGTATTGTTTGTCTCATCTTACATACCTACCTAACCTATAGAGTTTAGAGAGTTCAAATGCCTGTAATACATAGGTGCTAATACTCTCCTGGGGTTCACATGTGCAACTCACACTGAACTGTGATTGGAAGTTGTATATCTCAAGAAAGGTTTGGTCCTCTGATATGTGTGACAACTATACAGCTCTTAATGTTTTGTTCAATGAGACTCTGTACAATATCAACATGTGTGAACATGTGTTGGCAAAAAAGTTGTTTTCCCGTGTGAGTATTTGACTCCTGTGTGCATCTGCACTCATGCTTTATCTTTGTCAGTGTAACATATAAGGTTTCTTTGTAAATCAAGATGCATCAAACATTCCTTCTTAATTAAGCTTAAAAAAGCAGCTCCAAAATTAAAAGAAGTTTTTTTTTTAATCAAATAAACATCATTATTATGCGGCCCTAGAAAAATTATTTCAAAATTCTACTTGTAATTGACTGTTATAATTTAGTTTGTTTAAATAAATAATCATCAGGACACTGCTAATATACTTTTGTTCAGGTTCCTATCTTTACTTTTCCCCCTGCCTATCACTTCCAGATTTTCTTTCTCACTCTCTCTATATATGTCACATTTTTAGTGCAATCTTCATAGTATCTAGGTGCCAATTGATTGCCCTTTAAAAATACTTTTTGAATCAGCTGAATGCTTTTGTTTCCTTGAGATGTGAACGCATTTGCTGGATAAATATAGACTAAAAGCCTAGTTGTGATCACTCATACACATATATGTATTGCTTAGAATCTTATCATACCCAGCCTGTGCTTGTTCAGCCCAGTTTACAAGCTATGTGGGGATACATATGACTGTCTATCTGAGATCAGAAGTGGGGCCTGTGAGTCTGATTCAAAACCCATTGAAGACTTCTATGGATTTCAGTGGGCTTTGGATCAGGCTGTAAAAGTCTAATCATGGATCTCACTCATTTGAGTGTGAACAAATAGGGAGGGGGAGAGGGAAGTAATAAAACATTTTAAAATTGGACAATTGTTTTGTAAGAAAACGTCACAATAGGATGTTTTGGCATGATTACATTGCATCTGAATGGCTTTGGTATCATTTTGCACCTATAGGAGTTCTTTTGTTAACACTTTTTGAATAGAAAAGTTGGTGCACTTGCACAAAAATGTATATATACAATATGGACTTAAGAATACATGACAAATCTGAATGGTATGTACATTCTATTTGTGAAATATAGCAGGGAAAAATATTTATGAGCACCATAGGACATGAAGCTCAGTGCAGTCATTTCTAAATGAAAATTATGTGACAGTTCATCTGTATTTAATGCTAACATTGCTTGATCTAGACATAAAGAATTTAGCAGCCATTTATCATAGCCTACTGCACTGTTCATTTCCTGATGTACTTGCTTAGGATACATTGGTGTTTTAATCTCAACATGAGCCACGGTCTAATTTTAGATGTTTAATGAAAGGAAAACCCAGAGAGAGACAGATTTTTCACATGGCTATTAGAAGTCTACTCCCACAACTTGAATTGGTTGGTCTTTTTAATACATACTCCCAGAAGCCATTGCTTGGTTCCTGCACCAGATGCAGGTGTTCCCTTGTGCTGTCAGCCAGGAATGATTAATGAGGATTTGCCCCTACTGAAAGCAGTCTTTGGAGCATTGTTCAGGGCATCTGTGGAACTGTCGGGGGAGACAAGGACACAAGTGAACAACCAATTATTTGGCCATCACTGAGGCAGCATGAAAAAGACATCAAATTGGACAGAGGAGCAAAGCTTTTGTTTTGTGATCATATTTTTAGGTGTTAATAATAGAGGACTTTTACCTGCTTCTTTTTTCCCCCTTTGGTCAGGCATAGGTCTAAAGCTAAAAAGATTAAAAAAAAAAAAGATTGTGGTTCTTTAAAAGTATAAAAGGGAGAAGAACACATACAATTGATTCCTTGGAGGTTGCATGGTGGGTATAAAGATGTTTTGCTCTGCTAAAAATTCAGTGGGTAGGAGGATCCTTCATGCAGGGAGCTCCTTAATTGCTGGCCATACAAACAGTTAGGAAGACTGGGGCTTTAACAAGTGATAGCACAGGGAAATGCTGCATTAGGATTCTGAAACAGAAAAAGAGCAAAACTGGGAAACATTTCCAAGATTATATTCAGCATTCAGTATGCTTCCTTCTTTCTATCAGGAAGAAGATACTCTTAGGTCCAGAAGAGAGTTGTTTTTTTGTTTGTTTGTTTGTTTTTTGTAAAGGGGGTATTCAGACTACTCAATTCTTATTTGCCAAGACTTGTGATTTTTAAATAATAATCCTAAATCAGCTAAAGAAAATGTTATATTTTCAGCACAATCCAAATGAGGATTAGGTTGCCACCTTTATTTGTGTAAAATACTTCTTATGTTAAGTCTTCTCAAGCCTGTTGTTTTCAGTATTTTAAGAATTAGTGAAGCTATAGAGTGAAAATGAAGTCTTCAAAAGGAAGATAATATTTTATTAGTTGTTAATAACACATGCAGTATCACAATGTCAACCACTCCACACAAAAAATCTGCTTTACATTTTTATTGGTTAATACTTTTGTTTCTTTCAAACAAAAAGGGTTCAAGTCCCCAAATGATTACAAATATTATCAGAAATACCTCTTGGAGGGAGGCTATTAAGCTAGACATAGAGGCAAAGGGGCTAAAAAAATCTAAATAATTATTCCCAAAAAGAAAGTGATATATTTTAGGCATAACATTTTTAGTGTGGTGGAATCATGGCCTATTTTGCACCTGCAATAAACACGTGAACTACTGTGTGTACATGTAAATACCTATTTCTATGCCCCAAACCATTTTGTACATACTGTGGTGAGTACAGTCCTTGCTTGTGCAAAATTAGAGCCTGCAGTTGAAAATTTGCCCCAAGATATCCAGACATGTCAGCTAAGATTCAAACATTTGAAAAGTCTGAATAATCAACTAACTTCTATATCTGCTATTGAAGGATTATTTTATAGAACATGCAAAAATGTAAAACAAATACACAGAAAATATTATTTAGTCCCAACAATTGGAGGAAAAAAGTAGACTACTCGATCAAGTGAAAAAAAGTGGTAGGCTGAAACCATAAAGGACAGAATTTGTATGTTTTTTTAAATACACATCTGTCTGAAGCTTTCATATTTTAGGAACACCATGTAGCATGCTACAAATGAAACTCTTCCCCAAAAGGAAATCAGAGGCAGCCATATGAAACACCAGGAAAGTATCGTAATTTCTGTATCAGGAATACTCCAATTAACAGCTCTTGAATTGCATACAGCACTGCTTAGACCAGCAAATGTCTCTTTCCTGGTGTGATGGGCATTTGCTCCTCTTCCCCAAAAGCTATCTCTTAGAGCCACTCAGAGGTCAGCCCTGAGCCCTCTTCTATTTGATATCTGTGCTATTAAATGAGTTTGTTTGAGGATATGGGTTCAAATGCTCTCAATATAGCTATCAGATACACTCAACTCTGTTTCCTTCTTGTCAGGAGCAGACAATGGCATCATCCAAATGTCCCAGTGTCGGAAAGAAATAATTACCCGACTGAAGAACAGTGGGCTCAAACTCAACCCAGGCAAGATGGAGATGAAGCTGGTAAGAAAGGGGAAGCACTTCAAGGAAATGACAAAAACTCTATTGAGGGCATTTGCTCTCTGATTGTCAAGGTGATGCAGTCTTTCCTAATCCTAGACTACCAAGTAGCAACAATGGCCAGAAATGCCTTCTTCAGCTAGGCAGAAGACTGCCCCCTTTGCTCACTGATGTGTCCCTTGCTACAGTAATTCATGGCCATACTGGATTAGTGCAAAATGATCCCTCCCTTTGGGTTGTCTGTGAAGGCTGCATGGAAGCATCAAATGACACAATTTGTGACACAAATTAAGGAGAGCATATCTAACCATTTCTGTACCCAGCATTGGCTCTGACCACAATACTGGAAGTGCTTTGAGATTGTGGTAATCATTTCAGCTCTTTCAGTGGGCTAGGATGTTGCTGTCTCTAAGGCTGTTTCTCTCTCTACCAGTTTTAGAACACAACAATCTATGGGGACAGGACAGGTTTGGAGGGCACAACTTTCTTGATGGAGGCCCTTTTGCGATGGAACTACCTGACAGTAGAGATCAGGTTGAATTTGAATCTTGTCAAGTACAGACACAATGTAAGACTCCCCTGTTTGCACAAGCCTTAGAGTCATAGAATCATAGAATATCAGGGTTGGAAGGGATCTCAAGAGGTCATCTAGTCCAACCCCCTGCTCAAAGCAGGACCAAATTCCCAACTAAATCATCCCAGCCAGGGCTTTGTCAAGCGGGCCTCAAAAACCTCCAAGGAAGGAGACTCCACCACCTCCCTAGGTAATGCATTCCAGTGCTTCACCACCCTCCTAGTGAAATAGTGTTTCCTAATATCCAACCTGGACCTCCCCGACTGCAACTTGAGACCATTGCTCCTTGTTCTGTCATCTGCTACCACTGAGAACAGCCGAGCTCCAGCCTCTTTGGAACCCCCCTTCAGGTAGTTGAAGGCTGCTATCAAATCCCCCCTCATTCTTCTCTTCTGGAGACTAAACAATCCCAGTTCCCTCAGCCTCTCCTCATAAGTCATGTGCTCCAGATCCCTAATCATTTTTGTTGCCCTCCGTTGGACTCTTTCCAATTTTTCCACATCCTGCTTGTAGTGTGGGGCCCAAAACTGGACACAGTATTCCAGATGAGGCCTCACCAATGTCGAATAAAGGGGAACGATCATGTTCCTCGATCTGCTGGCAATGCCCCTACTTATACAGCCCAAAATGCCGTTAGCCTTCTTGGCAACAAGAGCACACTGTTGACTCATATCCAGCTTCTCGTCCACTGTGTAGCCTTCCTACAGTAAAGGTTGCCAAATGGCCCAATGGCATCTCTTCCCTCTCTGTGTGATCCAGTCCTATCTGGACAATAATGTTTGGTTCTACTGTTCATATTTGGCCCTTAGATCCTATAAGTGCATTATAAATTAATAAATACTATGAATAAGGTGTCGTGCAGCATCTTGTTGATGATACCTCATTAGCCTTGTGAGAAATAGAAATTTAAAACAAAACCATAGACAAATGGATATGGACATACAGTATGGGATAAAGCTATGTTTGTGCTAGAAGCCAACTAAAGCAGCTATGAACATCAGCTTTGATTTAGTTTTACAAATTGCTCCAATGGAGAGTTATAGTATTACAAAATTCATCACTTATTTAGTGATGAGAACCCCATATCACTTCACAAGCATTAGTTCATTATTAAGTCTCACAACACTATAGCAAGTAGTACTATGTTTTTTCTCTGCGAGATGACTTTTCCCCCTGCTTCACCAGATCGATGCTCCCTTCCTTATTATGTTAATGATGGTATTATATACAATTTACTTTGCATACACTTGTGGCACACAGTTTTGTATTCTACATCATATTGCTCTTTGACTCTTCTTGTTGAAAAAGGGACTCTGGCTGATAATTGCTGAATGCTTTATAAATAGCATGGCTGTAGAACTGAAATGCTAGAATTTCTAACAACAACAGTTTGCAGCACTGAAAAGAGAAACTTAATTATAACCAGAACCCAAAATATAGTATTTGATTTTTTTTTTAAATAAATATTTTTGTGTTGAAACTAGTGTTCATGAAAAGTACTGGATTGACAGCACTGGAGACCTATGTCTTCCTTTCTATTCATAGAGTGGATACTGTACAAACTGCAGGAGTTTGAACTTATTGGCACAGCTGGACTGGATGAGACAGCTATACCACTGCCTACTGTGGGAAATTTGAAATACCTAAGTCTTTCCTTTCGGCAGTCCCCGGTGCCATTTCTGTCCCCTCCCATTTTTTCCTTTCCTCACACAAACATGTACCTGCTTTCTCTCTCCCACTTGAGGAGAAAAGTGGCATATAATAGTTTTTGGGTTTTTTGTTTTAAATTAGGAAGATAATATATCTGTGTTGCCAACCTCAATTATTCAAAAATTGGTAGGACCCAAAAAATAATGATTCACTAAAAAATCTTGAAATTTTAAGACCCTCAATCTTTTTCTTTGCCCTCTGGTTTTCGAGCCTTCAGGATCACGTTTCCAAGATTTTTTCCACAACCACGAAAGCTAGACTCTCTTATGTTTCTTTTTAAATGTAAGCTGAAATTCTTATGTAACCACATGACTGCAAGAACTGGGACTTGAAAAAAGACACCCATGAGACCCAGAATATAATGGAAAGTTGGCAACACTGCATTCTCTATTTTAAGTGCATTTAGGCAACAGTGAGGCTCAAAAATTTAAGAGCTGTCTTCACT
This sequence comes from Trachemys scripta elegans, assembly GCF_013100865.1. NCBI lineage: Eukaryota > Metazoa > Chordata > Testudines > Emydidae > Trachemys > Trachemys scripta. The sequence continues at coordinate 131,717,611 of NC_048300.1, read as the reverse complement.
GCAGCTTGTCTTGGCAGAATTAACATTTTTATTCCTCTTCTCATCTGTATAATGCTTCTCTACGGTTATGGCCATTACAGCCATGGTAGTTGTGTCACTGATGGCCACAACCACACCAAATTGAGATTTTGGAAGCAGTCTCGAGCACCCTAAAAATCTCCCCAAAGCCTTAGGTTAGGTGGGTCTGCAGGCAAACCAAGCAAAATCTTTAAAGCAGCCCTTGAAATTCAGCCAATGAGCCATTTGCAAAACAGGAATGAATTTGCCCTCCTGCTTATGACAGCGTAAAGGGACCATAAAAGCCCCAGTCCATCTTGAGAAGAAGGCCCTGGTGCTGGCACTGAGTAAGACAGCCACAGTCTGGCTTATGAGGCCACCTTCACAAAGTCTGGCAGTGGCTGTATTCTGGTGGTAGAGCTGGGGAGCCAGTCCAGGTATCACTCTGGGCCCAAGGTCCCTGAAAACTGAACTCTTTATTCCATAAGCAGTTTCAGCTGCCTCTGCATAATAGAACAGGGGCTTTCATAGCAACCCTCCCCCTGACTTTTTGTATCAAAAGCTAAGCCACTTAACAGTACAGTTTCCAATACTGCAAAGGGTAGGAGGAGCTGCGGGACTGCAGTGGACTCTGCCATGAAATACTGTGCAATGCTGCTGCCGATAAGCAGCTCGGTTAGTGCTGCTGTTAACCACTTGGATTCCTTAAGATATGCTGGGGCCTGTTTTGGCCCCTCTAGGAGCCAATAACTGGGAGGTCACAAAGGCCTGTGCTCCCTCCCCTCTGAACTGTGAGTTTGGTGCTGCAACTCTGAGATGCAAAATTCCAGCCAATGTGTTTGCCCATATGTATGACAGTTAAGGTATATACATGCTCATATGTACACACCCACCCACTTATTAAATCCATCTTTCTCCATCCTCCAATCCCTACCTGCAGAAATCCAGCTTCACTTTTTACAAACTTTGTTTTGCTATTTTCAACTTTAATTCTGGCTCCTTCTGAAGCACCACACCTCACTTAGAAGGGGTGTGTGCATGAGGTGGAAGGGCTCCCTTACCCATCGCTTCCTTTCACTAGCCACCTTTATTCTTGTCTCTAAATCTCCCCTCTGCACCTTGCGTTTCTGTGCAGGATTTGTTCCTTCTCTTCCTTTTCCCACCATTAACACAATCCTGTGTCCTCCCTTGTTTCCCCTCCCTCCTTTTCCATCCACTCCTTCATTCACACGTTTACTTTTTCCATTCACACGCTTTCTCACCCACTCTTGTTTGTCCTCTTTCCATTCATCCTAGAATTGGGCAGGCTGTTTTCTATACCTGAGGAAGCTGAGGCTGATTTATTAATGATTATGTTTTTAAATTTGATGGGGTAATATGATGTAGTATTCACAAGCTGGAATAATGGGATGGTTAAGTATCAATCTGATTATTTTTAGTAAGGCTCTCTTTTGAATTCAGATTTTCTTTAACATTCTTTATAATACAAATAATTTACTGAAATAAAAGCACAGATCTCAATCAATAACTGCAGTTTAGCTATGTACAATACATTCCATTCCTTACTGATAGGTAAAGCTTCACCTTCTACATTTTAGGTGTTAGAACTGTGAAATTAGTGTGATCTGTTAAGCTTGCTAGACTGTGTGTGTTTCTTTCAGTATAAAAGCCTTACCCCCCTCCTAGATGTATTTTATTGCCTTTCATAAGGCCACATTAATGTTAAAGGGTATCACAACACACGTTGTGTCTATTTGTTCCGGTGAAGACTCTACTTATCATGTAATCCTTATTTAAAAGCTGATTTTAGTGTGTTTTAGAAGATCGGAAAATGCAGACAATATGCCACATTCTGATTAGATGCTAACAAGCAGTATTCAGCACATCTCGGAAAAGCAAAAGGAAATGTAGTCCTTCAGGGGAAAAGAAATAGACACAGCATGCACCCTGATCCATAGATGCAGGGAGGGAGTCCCAATATGTCTTTGTGTAGGGATTAGTGGGATAAATACAATACATAACCACCACTCTTTTAACAACCATAGTGAGGCTATTACTGGTGTACCTTCTTATCTTAACCACAGGTCTCTAATAATGATATAATGACTGAAGCAGAGTCTCCAAATAATACATATTCAGTATGTTTTATATATCAGAGAGCTTCTTCTCTTGTGTCCTGAAAGACCTTTAGTTCCAAAAATATTTGGGAGAGTAGTTTGTGAGTTTTTGTATTACTGCACATCACCAAGCAGCCAATAGAAGTAAAAGGACACTTCATCAAATGACTTATAAAATCCAGTTCATTTGAAAATATCTAAACCTACTTTCCAGCTCTCACGTGGGAGTGTATGAACTTGCTTTGCCTAATTTCAAATCCATTTGAATTTAGTGGTTTTGAAAATTTAACATAAATGTTCTTGAGTTTGCATTTCACTCAGCAGGGACTGAAAAGAAGGAGCAGAGGTGGAGACAGACAAAACATCCAATGCAAAAATAGTGTCAAAAAGATACAGAGGGAAAAAATGTATGCAGTCAGGATCAGATTTACACCTTACGCTTCTCTAGGCACAGTATCTTCAGCGCCCTCCCTGCCTACAGCTGACTTTCATGTTGCACACAGTTTTAGAGAGGTATGATGCCCCTAGGCACGTGCCTTCTGTGCCTAATTGGAAATCTGGCCCTCGATGCAGTATGCAATATGTATATATGATATGCAAAATACCTACTTCTTTCTCAATACCCATTATATTTTATAGCACAGAGGTTTCTCTTTAGCTAGAAAATCATGTTTGTTTTGTTTTATCTTTTAATTTAATCAGCCATGGAATGAAAAAAATAGTGGATTAATTTACAGAAGAAAATGACTCATACAGCTGAATTAGTTACATGAACCTAAAGATTCACTTGAGAGGGTCACAGAACTTTGAGCTCCATGAAGATCATCTAGCCCTAGTACATAATGTAGCTGCAGTGGATACAGTGTTCACTATATAATTTATGCTGATAATTAGTGTTTTCATCTAACACCTTCCCCCCGCATCCTGAAACATCATCTGAGTTGTGAAGAGTCATCACTTCTTAGTCTGAATTAATGGCCCTACATTGTACATGGTAGGTAGAGGGGGGTAAAATTAATTCTAATCTTGTAAAATTGTTGGGTTTAGGGAGCATTCTGTATTCTGACACTTGAGAGACTTTGAGTGTCCGAGAGGTAGAAGAGATCTCATTGTAAAAAGAGTTATCTACAACATCAGTGTTAAGCACTTTGGGATATGAATAAAATGCATAATTGACCCTGCTCCTGTAACTGGCAATCTTAGCAGACAGGTATTATGACTTATCGGTATGTGGCTTTCCAACATTTTATTCCAAAAGTAAAACACTTAATGTTGCAACAGGACATACGAGTGACATGAAGTGATCCACTTTGCTACCTTACTGTCTGCTAGCTAAATCTATCTAGCTCTCAGTTCAATCACGTCCACTTAGAGGTCAAGTTCATTTACCCTGCCAGACGATCTAGTTCAATTTCTGCTGTTGCTATCACAGATTGAAGGTCAAATCCTTTATCTGTTTTACCCAAACTAAGATGGACACTATTCCTTGTGTGACAGACCCAGACCAGTGGGGTATAGGAGTCTGGTAGAGGGCAAATATACTGGTCACTGGATGAGTAGTTTTCTGTTCCCTGAGTGACCAGAGCAGGGGCTGCACTAGAGTAATCAGGAACCTGCTAGAACCAGTTAAGGCAGGCAGGCTAATTAGAACACCTGGAGTCAATTAAGAAGAAGCTGCTAGAATCAATTAAGGCAGGCTAATCAGGGCACCTGGGTTTTAAAAGGAGCTCACTTCAGTTTGTGGTGGGAGTGTGAGGAGCTGGGAGCAAGAGGCACAAGGAGCTGAGAGTGGGAGGGTGTGCTGCTGGAGGACTGAGGAGCACAAGCGTTATCAGACACCAGGAGGAAGGTCCTGTGGTGAGACTAAGGAAGGTGTTTGGAGGAGGTCATGGGGAAGTAGCCCAGGGAGTTGTAGCTGTCATGAAGCTGTTACAGGAGGCACTATAGACAGCTGCAGTCCACAGGGCCCTGGGTGTAGAGACATACAGCTCCCAAATCGCTAGCTCACAGCTGCGGCACACTGCGCCCGTGGCTGTGAGGCCGGAGCGGCCTACACCCCCACGCCTGTGATTGAGAAACTTATTGGCTGACCTAATCATCACCCTCGCTGCTCGCTTTCACGTGCACAAGATATGAGCTTGTTAAGTCATGTTGATGAGTATTGTATGCTCCTCCTATGCGCAAAAATTGAACCACTCATAAGTGTTGTAAATAGAGAAGTAAGAAAATAAAAACCCCAGTGGAAAGTCCCTGGGAGGCTTTTCGGCTACCACGACCTGGCGCTCTGTCTCCTTCCTTTTTCGTCGCCACACCTGGGCTGGAACCAGGAGTAGCGGGCGGGCCCGGGTTCCCCCCAAACCTCCCAATTGACCTGGATTATGCGTTCTTCCAGAGAGGAAGGTCTCTGGGCTGTTCACCAACCCACATGAGGCAAGAAAATCCACCAATAAGCGCAGGACCCACCAAGATAGAGGAGGAACTTTGTCACACTGGTGAGATCAGAAGTGGGATCTTGGGATGCACAGCGCGGCGGAAGAAGGAGGGTGATTTAAAAAAAAAAACAACAACAAAAAAAGAGAGAGGGTTTAGTTTTTTTCACCACAATAGATGACGTAGTGTGGGCACTGATACAAGCTACGGCAGCCCAGCAGGAGGCTACCCATGTCCAGGCAGCCGCCCAACAGGAGGCAGTGCGGCTGCAGCAAGAGACTAATTGCCTGCTGATGGACCAGGCTGCTCAAGACCGAGCTATGTTGTGGGAACTGGTAAACCAGGTAAAGTCCCTTACAGAGCTGAATCGCGGCAATGATGGGACGTGGCTCATACGGGCCAGCCATTGGCTGCAGAAAATGACATGGGAGGATGATGTAGAGGCATACCTTCTGGCCTTTGAAAGGACAGCCCTACGGCATCCTTGCCCCATTCCTGTGTGGGGAGGCCGAGAAGGCCTACCATGATCTGCCTGAAGAGGCTGCGGCAGACTACCCCCAGCTGAAAGCAGAGATCCTGGCCAGATCTGTAAAAAGCAACAGATAAGAAGTGAGGTTCTTACCCACGAAAGCTTATGCTCCCAATACTTCTGTTAGTCTTAAAGGTGCCACAGGACCCTCTGTTGCTTTTTACAGATTCAGACTAACACGGCTACCCCTCTGATACTTGGCCAGATCTGGGGTAATGACAGCAGTGCAAGCCCAGCAGTATCACAGTTGGAGGTACCAGGAAGACAAAACCCCGCGGTCCCAATTGTATGACCTCATCCATCTCACACGAAAGTGGTTGCAAACAGAGTCCTGGAGTCCGGAAGAAATACTAGCGGTTCTGGTCATCGACCAATACATGAGGGGACTACCACCAGACCTTTGTGCCTGGGTAAGCCAGAACGAACCCTCCTCCTATGACGAGGTTGTCGCCCTGGTAGAGAGGCGAAGGACAGCGAGGGATCTGACCCAACCAGTTAAGGAAGAGGCACCCCGGGTTAAACTAGCAGCACCAAGCCCTAAAGTTCGGGTGACTGGGCCACCAGGAGGGCCCAGGTGGAAAAAGAGAGAGGCTGAAGGCCCATCAGAGGCCACAAAGAGTCGGAGCACTGAGGGAGAAGAGGATCGTGGTGCTAGACTGCCCCAACCAACAGACCGGGGAACGCCTAGGGCTCCATACATATGTTATGCCTGCGGGGAGTGGGGACACATAGCTGCACAGTGTCCCAATGCTGAGGATCCTATGCACTGTAACCTGGGGAACTGGGCAGATCCATGCTCCCTAATCCACCTTGTGGGGGTCTCACTAACCCCACATATGTATACCAGACCAGTGAAACTAAATGGGGTAGGGACCACGGCACTGGTTGATTCGGGGAGTGCTATCATGCTTATCTCAGGGAAGCTCATGAAGCATAGTCAGCTGCTGCAGGCTAAACGTACAGGGATAACATGTGTCCCTGGGACAGTTAGTTACTACCCCACCATCCCAGTAAAATTCGAGATCCAAGGGAACACTACTGAGGTAGCAGCAGGTGTAATCCCTAAACTCCCAGACCCGATGCTCATAGGGAGGGACTTCCCAGGGTTTGGAAATTTACTCCCAGTAGGGGGATTGGAGAAAGATGGGGACCCTAAAATTGGTGAGGCATCCACAGCAGACTGTCAACCCCCAATCTTCTCTGAAATATCCCCAGATTTGTTCTCCACTCCCAGACAGGGTAGAAAGACAAAAAGGGAAAGAAGGGCAGCTAAGGCCTTGGGAACTGGAATACTGACCCAAAGCCAGAGGGTCACTCTTATAGGTAGGTGGACCCGCGCAGGTGAAAAGGAGGCCACGCAGGAGGGAGAAGCACCTTAGTCTGATCCCCACCCTAATGCTTCTGAACCAGTAGAGGCAACAGAGACTGGGCCCCTAGATCTTGGGCAGATTAGCCCTGGGAGAGGAAATTTTGGACGGGACCAGGCAGAAGACCCAAGGTATGACAACATTAGGAAGGAGGTGACTGAAATAGATGGGGTCCCCGTGGAAGGGAAAACCCTGGGACCAGGACCCTACTTCATAATGAAGAAGGATCTCTTATACCGGGTTGCACCGGTACAGGGGCAGAAGGTACAGCAGATCCTAGTACATCAAAAACACCAGAATGCTGAATTAAGTCTTGCTCATAGTCATCTTTTGGGGGGGCATTTGGGGGTAGAGAAGACCCTGGCATGAGTCCTAAGACAGTTTTTCTGGCCAGGAGTATATGAAGAAGTGCGGAAGTACTGTGCCTCCTGCCCGGAGTGTCAGCTGCACAGTTCCCGTCCCCACTTGAGGGCACCTTTAGTACCCCTTCCCATCATAGAGGTCCCCTTCGAGCGAATAGCCATGAACCTAGTGGGACCCCTGGAGAAGACGGCTCGGGGCCACCAATATATACTTGTTGTTTTGGACTATGCTACTCGCTATCCAGAAGCCGTCCCCCTGCGGAACACGGCCTCTAAAACTGTAGCCAAAGAGCTGGTGGGGATCTTTGCCCGAATGGGGCTACCGAAGGAGATATTAACTGACCAAGGAACCCCATTTATGTCGAAGCTAATGAAGGACCTCTCTACGCTGCTCCATATACATACCCTGAGAACTTCGGTCTACCATCCGCAGACTGATGGGTTGGTAGAAAGGTTTAACCGAACCCTCAAGGCTATGATAAGGAAGGTGGTAAGTCGGGACGGGAAGGATTGGGACACCCTACTACCCTACCTTATGTTTGCTGTCTGGAAGTATCTCAGGCCTCAACTGGGTTCCCCCCCTTCGAGTTATTATATGGGTGTCACCCCCGTGGCATACTAGATATTGCCAAAGAGATCTGGGAAGAGGAACCCAATGAGGGGAGAAATATAATAGAGCATGTAATGCAGATGCGAGACCGGATAGCCTGGGTTACCCCTATTGTACGGGAACATTTGGAGAAGGCACAGGCGGCCCAGCGAACCCATTACAATCATCAGGCAAAAGTGCGACAGTTCCAACCAGGGGATCGGGTTATGGTGTTGGTACCCACGGCAGAAAGCAAGCTTCTGGCCCAATGGCAGGGGCCCTATGAGGTGGTTGAACCCGTGGCGGAAGTAACCTACAAGGTGCGGCAGCCAGGACGCAGAAAACAAGAACAGATTTATCACTTTAACCTTCTGAAACCCTGGCATGCACAAGAGGAGTGCACAACGGTCCAAAAAGACCTAACCCAGGAAAACAAGCCTTCCAAACAGGTGAAAGTGTCTCCCGATTAAACACCAGACTAGAAGAATGAGGTGTCTGAGATGATCTTCCGGAACCAAGATGTGTTCTCGACAAAACCGGGTTGAACAACCGAGACATATCACCACATCGTCACGAACCCTGGGGCAAGAGTAACAATGAGGCACTATCAGGTGCCAGCGGCAAAAAGGGAGGAAATAAAAGCAGAAGTAAAAATAATGCTGGAGTTGGGGATCATCGAAGAATCCCACAGTCAGTGTTCCAGCCCAATTGTGCTGGTGCCCAAAAGTGATGGCACCACAAGATTTTGCAACGACTTCCGGCGACTAAACGAAGTATCCCAGTTCGACGCGTACCCCATACCTCGCATAGATGAGCTAGTGGACCATCTGGGTAATGCCCGGTACTTGACTACCCTAGACTTGACAAAGGGGTACTGGCAGATTCCCCTTGCAGAAGACGCAAAGGAAAAGACTGCGTTCCCTACACCAGAGGGTCTTTTTCAATATACTGTGCTCCCTTTTGGACTACATGCGGCCCCTGCTACCTTCCAGCGCCTCATGGACAAGCTATTACGCCCGCATAACAGTTATGCTGCTGCCTACTTGGATGATGTGGTCATTCATACCCCAGACTGGGAAACCCACCTGGAGAAGGTGGAGGCAGTCCTTGATACCTTGGCCTTAGAGCAAACTCTGCCAAGTGCGCTGTAGGGTTTACAGAGGCCAAATATTTTGGCTACTTTGTGGGAAAAGGTCTGGTAAAGCCCCAAGTGAACAAGTTAGAGGCCATCCAAACTTGGCCCCAACCAAGTCGCAAGAAACAAGTCCGGGTGTTCCTAGGTGTGGTGGGGTATTACTGACGATTTATCCCCCCCTTTGCCACAAGGGCAAGCCCCGTGACAGACCTAGTGAAAGCCCGTGGACCTGATCTGGTGAGATGGTCTGACGCAGCAGAGGAAGAATTCACAGATCTACGGACTGCCCTCTGCAGTAACCCCATACTGATAGCCCCTGATTTCACCAAGGAGTTTATCCTGCAGATGGATGCATCGGAAGTAGGGTTGGGGGCCGTTCTATCGCAGATGGTCGGGGAGGAGGAACACCCAATTCTATACCTCATTCAGAAACTCCTTCCAAGGGAACAAAAATATGCAGTGGTGGAGAAAGAATGCCTCGCTGTAAAATGGGCCAGGGAAACATTGCGATACTACCTGCTCGGGCACAGATTTGTCCTCGTGACCGACCATGCCACTCTTCAATGGATGCAGTGGAACAAGGAGAAGAACACAAGGGTGACCAGATGGTTCTTATCCCTCCAACCTTTCCATTCCGTGTGCAACACAGAGCAGAGAGCCGTCATTGCAACGCCGATGGCTTGTCACGTGTGCACTGTCTGGCCAACCCCTTGGCGTTGAGCAGGGGGAAGGGATATGTGACAGATCCAGACCAGTGGGGTATAGGAGTCTGGTAGAGGGCAAATATACTGGTCACTGGATGAGTAGTTTTCTGTTCCCTGAGTGACCAGAGCAGGGGCTGCACTAGAGTAATCAGGAACCTGCTAGAACCAGTTAAGGCAGGCAGGCTAATTAGAACACCTGGAGTCAATTAAGAAGAAGCTGCTAGAATCAATTAAGGCAGGCTAATCAGGGCACCTGGGTTTTAAAAGGAGCGCACTTCAGTTTGTGGTGGGAGTTTGAGGAGCTGGGAGCAAGAGGCTCAAAGAGCTGAGAGTGAGAGGGTGTGCTGCTGGAGGACTGAGGAGCACAAGCGTTATCAGACACCAGGAGGAAGGTCCTGTGGTGAGACTAAGGAAGGTGTTTGGAGGAGGCCATGGGGAAGTAGCCCAGGGAGTTGTAGCTGTCATGAAGCTGTTACAGGAGGCACTATAGACAGCTGCAGTCCACAGGGCTCTGGGCTGGAACCCGGAGTAGCGTGTGGGCCCGGGTTCCCCCCAAACCTCCCAATTGACCTGGACTGTGGGTTCTTCCAGGGGAGAAGGTCTGTGGGCTGTTCTCCAACCCACTCTGAGGCAAGAAAATCCGCTAATAAGCGCAGGAGCACCAAGATAGAGGAGGAACTTTGTCACACTTGCTATGAGTCTTTGGTGGGAGACTATAAGTCTCATTATAGTATCCCATGATTTAGCTGCATCTCTCTCTCCACACTTGATACAGAGATATTTACTTATTCTTTTTGGTATTTTGGTATTGAAGTTCAAGTATCTTCACTTAAGAAATGCTAATACTCTCCCTTACAGCTTAGGGCCAAATTCCACCTTCATGTCCACACCTGTAACTGGGAGTAGAATTGGGTCCCAAATGAACTTCAGACCTAATGTGCATGTTCAGGTATATTCAGTCTGTCAGCCTGTCTGTCACCTCCACAGCATGCTCCAGCAAAGATTTCTGGCCAAGTTTTAGTTACTTTCCACTAGAATTGGTTGGGAACTTTTCAACAAAATATTTTTCTGACAGCACAAGCCACAATGGAAACTCTTTTGCAGAAGTGTATTGGTTTTGACTAAACTTTCATTAATGAGGAATTTCTGTTCAGGAAGAGACCAACCCCAGGATAGCTAATGACCCAGTGGGTATGGTGCGCTACCCAGGCATTACCCTCATGCTAAGGGCATGATCTTACTTAAGAGAGTGGCCTTATAGCCCAGTAGTTGATGCACTCAAGTAGGATGTGGTAGACTTAGGTTCAAGCTTCTGGTCTTCCTGAGTCTCTCTCTGGCTCAATGAATATTTTAATTTTTTATATACAAGGGAACAGCTTCAATAGGAGAGAGACTGACTCTGTAGCACAGTGATTAGGGCACTTCCTAGGGATACAAGAGATCCAGTTTCAACTCCCTGCTTTGAATCAGACAGAGCAGTGACTTGAATAATGGATTCCCATAGCCTCTAGGGGTACCCTAATCTTTGGGGTGGGTTTTTTGTGGAAAAATGTACAAAGGTGTAGGTTTTGTCATGGTGTAAAAATTCTTGTTTTCTGGCCAGTCCTCCTTTCCACCAGTGTGCTTGCAGAAAGTGGGCATATACCCAGTCAATTCTGCCCTCTGGGGATTCCCTTTGTGACAGGATTATTCCTTGGTAGTGTAGAGCTGCAAAAGCAGCTCATCACTGCTACCCTTCTTGGCCCATGGTAGAAGGTGCATGGCTGTGATATTTGTTGCATCCAGCTGATCCAGCTATCATAACAGATCCTGGAGTTGGGTGGGGGGGGAGGACAGCATGAATAGCTGCTCTATTTTGTGCTGAGGACTGTGTGGGTGCCAAGCAGCTACAGGAAGTGGAAAGTGATTTAAAGCCATATTTCTTCCCTCCGTTGTGCTGCATCAAGTACAGCTCAGCCAGACCAGGCAATCTGGTCCTCTCATTTTATTTTATTAAAGGTTTTAATTAAATTTAATTTTGGAGGTTTTACCAAGCCTCAGCTTTCTTAATTGGCTTCAGCTCTCCAAGACTGATGTAATTTGGGAGCACAGCTTCAACCATTGCTGAAATCCAGAGCCAAATCTTTATTGTGGGTGCTGTAATTCCCTCTATGGCCTCCGCAAGTTTTAGTTCCCCAATCCGCAGATTCTGAGTCCCTTGGTCCAATAGCTGCACTGCCTTCCTTTTCTGTTCTTGGTGTTCTCCAAATTTCCCCAGCAGCAGTGACAGCACTGGCAGTGCAGGGATTATAATTTCCCTGAGAGCTGCTGCTTCAGACACAAGGGAATGAGCGGAGGGGACATGAGTGTGGCTGCCAATACAGCAGCTTTAACTCCTCTAATACAAAGGAGCTCCTTTCTGCATTTGTTTCTTTCTGGTATCATGGTTTTTTTTGGGAGAATCAGGATAGTGTGAGTTATCTAAAGACCTGCAACAGCAGTGCTCAGTTTACACACACACACAGAAACCATCTCTATTTCACTCCATACCACTTTTAATTCTCCTCAGCCCTCCATACCATTGTGGCTACTGTTGGCAAAAGAGCTAGCTTTGCCACTTTTTGCTATATAGAACAGCCATCATATTATATTGTTATTGCAGGAGTCATGAGATGGTGTTGTTACACATTGTCTAACAAGTTATTTTACTTAGTATGTGAGTCTTTGAAGAAATGCATGTGGTGTTAGTTTGGTGATGTAATTTCTTCTTGGGAGAGCGGTGGGAAGCAGAAAGGGAGTTTGCGCTCTGCCTTAATCTCTCCAACTAGTCCATTTTGGGGGCAGAGTTGATCCCTAGAAACTGGGCACTGGGTTTGCCTGAGATCCCTGAATGCTGTTGTGACCATCTCTGTTGAAGGACTAGTGCCTCCAATACAAGTTGCAGTAAGAATGTATCCAGGTTCCACACTGTCTGCTTCAATGGGGAACTGATTTGCCAGGCTCCAACCTATGCTGCTGTTTGGCAGAGGAGTGACAACACACATCACCTCTTCTTCAATTTTGAGATTCAATTTGAAAATAAAATAGATCTTTCCTCCCTTGACTTCACCCCTGACTTTCTCTCTAACTTTACTATTATTTTTCTCTGTTATTATTTAACTCTATAAAACATTGTGGAGTGCAGGATGAAAGATGTGTGTTGTATTATATTACAGTTTCTTAGCTCTTGCAATAGCAATGCAGCCATGATTTTCACATTTTTTGTGATCCAGAACCTCAGTTACGTTTCATGATTAAAATGACACAAGCTGATGCCATTGTACGATCTAATTACCTTTGTCATTTTAAAATTCAAACTGACATTACCTGAGCAACTTTGCTTAGATAAGTACTACTGGATGGGCAATAATTATTGAATTTGTGTTAAGGTCTTTAGGATAAAATATTTCTGAAAAAATACAGATTTACTTCATAGCTGTGTTCATGCAATTATCTAAAAACAGGGGTTCTCAAACTTTTTCATAGCATGGACTGACTGCAACTTAACCAAGATTGTTTTGTGGACCTCTATTCAAAATCTAACATCCCTCGGGCAACTGCAGCAGTTGCTTAGATGAAAATGTAATATTAGAAAAGTAGTATTGCCAATGCCAAATGTTCAAAAATCATGCGTCAGTTACCCCTGGATCTTGACACTTTTAAGAATAAATCCATTTTAGGTTCTTTTTTTGCCTTCTGATTTTTTTTTTTGGAGCCTTCAGATAATATTTCCCAGCTTTTCCCCATAACTATGAGAGCTAGAAACCTTTTTTAAATTCTATTTTAGAATTTTTAGAATTGAATTAATATTTTTAAAAATTCCCATAAAATCATTTGATTCCAGGTGTTGGAGCTTTAAGCAAAACACCAAATATCACAAGACTTGTGGTAAACTCACAAGAGACAGCAACACTGTGAAATGAATGTATTTTTAGCTTATTTTAATGCAATTTGCCAGCTGTTAACGAAGTGGGGAGCTAGCTCTATTCATCCAGCCAGCTGTCCATGGGCCATCAGTGGTCCATAGCCCTCAGTTGTAGAACTGATAATCCAAAACTAAAATAAAGAAAAGCCTATATCTAGAGGAGGACTATATGTGTTCAGTCATACTTTTTCAGCCAGTCAAAATACATTTTACACAATACTGGGTTATTAATAAACATTTTACCCTATAATTCCTAAAAGCCTGTGAATATAAATGATCTGCTGTAGCAGAGCTATCTGGGAAGCTTGTGTGGTACATGACCTACTCTAACCATGGCTCTCAATAATTTATTTTCTTATTCACTTTGGCTCTGATCTTGCTGATCTTTTCCCATCAATAATAAACGTAAGCACCTGTGGAAGTGTTTGCTGTGTCAGTGTCTCGATATTCCAGAACAGCATTCTTTTAAATATTATTCTTTGGTTAACTAGAAAAATTCTTATTAGCGTTATAAGCCACTTTTTATATGAGCCTCATATTTATAGGATAGAATTTTTATATTTTGGAATGGGCTGAACTTATTCACTACATTAACGAGACAGATATGCTGTGACTGAGGGATATCTGACAGTCTGAAGGATGGATTGGAGTTGTAATTCAGGTTTGAAGGTATCTGAGGCTTTTTAGTTGCTTGTGTTGCATCATTTTGTCACTCGTTTCTTTGAATTGCTTTTTAAAAATGTTAATATTGTTACTTTATGATTTTGAATCATGATTTAAAAAAAATAAAAATATGGAAACAATGCAATTCAAGCTGTAGTTACTCAGCCTGTTTTATATGCTTCTTCAATTATACTAAAGTAGTATAGGCAGGGCCGGCTCCAGGCACCAGCTTGGCAAGCAGGTGCTTGGGGCGGCCACTCCGGAGAGGGGCGGCAGGTCCAGCTATTCGGCGGCAATTCAGTGGACGGTCCCTCACTCCCTCTCGGAGTGAAGGACCTTCCGCCGAATTGCCGCCTCAGATCGTGATCGCGGCTTTTTTTTTTTTTGGCTGCTTGGGGCGGCCAAAACCCTGGAGCCGGCCCTGAGTATAGGTTTACCTACTATTGTAAGAGACAAGAGCTAGGTTTGTGGGAAATGGGGGGAATCTTAGCTCTGTTACAGACATCTTGTATGACCTTGGCCAAATTGCTGAAACTCTCTCGATGAAATCCTGGGTCCATTGAAGTCAGTGGGAGTTTTGCCATTGATTTCACTGGGGCCAGGGTATCCTGCTTTATCCCTTAGTTTTCAGCAGAAATGTAGATAATATTTACCTCTCTCTCAGGATTCTTGTGAAGCTAAATTAGTAATGTACATTGGGATCCTCAGAGGTGCAATAGAAACTGAAAGTATTATTTATTTATTATGTAATTGGAAGCTAGCAAGGTATAACAGCATTGATAAAAGAAATCCATATTGTATTGTCACTTCTGCACAACTGCAAACCTTTTCTTCTACTTCTACTCAAGAGTGTTGTAATCGATGAAAAACATGGGCTAATCATAATGCTATCAAGCTAATTTACTTGCCGCTGTGGCACCACATGAGTTCATAACAGTCATTTTTGCTAGCTATGTATTCACAAACATTTTGTTATAACACCTTTTATTGCAAAGCAAACTTTACATACTGTGCTTATAGAAATAAATTTTTCACACGGTGTTAGGAACATAGGATTTAGGACTGGAAGGGACATCTTGGGTCATCGAGTGCAGTCCCCGCTATCACAGGCAACCCCATCATAGCATTTATAATGACCAGTTATAAATTTATCCAGCACATTTTAAAACTAGTTAGGTTGTTTGTCCTCACTGCTCCTGTCAAATGCTACACTGCAGTTTAGGTAGATTAGAAATGGCTCATGTCCTTGTTGTACAGTTGCCTCTGGGGTGAAAAGCAGCAGTTTAACAGTGTACAGAGAAGTTACAAGCAACAGTTTGGTTCAGAGGAGAGTCATTTTTTGCACACTGATTTGTTTTCCTTTAGTAGGAATTTTAAAATCCAGACACTCCAGTGGCTGGGTGGCATCATGGTAGAGTCGTTTGGGACTGGAATAGAAATTAGGAGGTTTGGGTTTTATTCCTGGTTCTATCACTGGCTTGCTTTGCTACATTGATTAAATAATTTAATTGCTCTGTGCTTCAGTTTTCCCATTTGAAAAATGGAGATAACATTATTTACCTTGTTTTGTTACCTTTAATATACAGAAATTCACTATTCTTTCTATTCTTGATTTCCAGCCATCTTGGTCTGAGACCTTTTGTTATCCTTGAGAGGTGACGAGAACTTATTTATGCAGCCTCATCTACCTTCTAAATCTGTTACTCAAACTTTCACCTCCAAATCCAGCCTCATTCACTTAAGAAATTACAGTTAGGGCCTGACTTTTTAAAATTCCTTCCATATATAAAGTTCATATTAACTTCAGAGCAAATTTTGGGTGTGCAAAGAATGCAGAATTGGGCTATCACTCTATAATCTGAAGCTGTTCAGCAGCAAGGATAATTTGGGAGAAGTTACAGCTTCCATTTCCTGTTTATTACAGTGTCATTGTAGGAAAATGGTAGGGAAAATGTTTGCCACTTCCTTCCATAAGAAGGTCACCACTTCATAGGTTTTGTTTCACATCTCAAACATACTTATGTGTTTTGTCATATTTTCCAATATTTCCCTGCTTCACAGCAGGCTATGGTACTTATGTAAAACATGGTCCACTAGGGTGATGCCATAATTTCTCTTAGGTAAAAAGTTGGTTCAGTTGAAAAGATGCCTTGCAAGGATCTAATTTTGCTCAAATATTAATGTATATATTTACTTTGAGATTTTTTTTGAAATGTCCCTGTCGCACAAGACCCAGTGCAACTCCAATTACTTTCAGTGAAAAGACCTCTGGATCTAAATGCATGAGCCTCTACTGCCTGAGCTAAAGGACCCAGAGGACAAGGCCAGAGAGGTAATATCTTTTTTTTGGATCAACTTCTGTTGGTGAAACAAGCTTTTGAGGTACACAGAGCTCTTCTTCAGGTCTGGGAAACTTACTCAGAGTGTCACAGCTAAATACACAATCGAACAGATAGTTTAGTATAAGTAGTTAACATATATTCTAAGTGACCATTCAAGGTGATGTGGCATTAATACCCCTGTAGTCATTGGACAAAAAGGGGAATTAATGAGTTACAGATTGTTGTAACATAAATTGAGTGTCTTTATTAAGACTATAATTTTTAGTGTCTAGCAAAGTTATGAATTTACGCTTTCATGCTTGCCTTTTGAAAGTGTTGTGCAAGTTTCCTTTGAGCATGAGGATTGATTAGCGTGAAAAGTGTTCACCTACAGGTGATAGGGTGTTTCTGTCTTTTATCATTTTCCAGAGAGAGCGTAGTGGTTGTCTCGTTTCACTCACGTAGCTGTTACTGGGGCACATAGTGCACTGGATGAGGTACACCCCATGCTGAGATAGGCACGTGCAGGACCCATGGATATCAATAGGTGTGTTGTGAAAATCTATGAGGGAGTTTAAGTTGTCCATCCGGAGGATGGAAATATCACTGATGCATCTCAGATATATGTCTGGTTTTGTGGTGCATTTGTCCAGAATTCATAACTTTGCTATACACTAAAAATAATGATCTTAATAAAGACACTAGGTTTATGGTTTACTACAACAATCTGTAACCCACTAACTTCCCTCTTTGTCCTATGAATACAGGGCTATTAATGGGTCACTTCACGTTGGATGGTCCCTTAGAATATGTGTTAATGACATATAGTAAACTATCTGTTCAATCTTGTATTTAGCTGTGTTACATTTAATACCTTTCCCAGACCTGAAGAGCTCTTGAAAGCTTGTCTCTCTCACCAACAGAAGTTGGTCCAATAAAAGATATTATCTCACCCACCTTCTCTCTCTAATATCTTGGGACCAACATGGCTACAACAACTCTGCATGCACTAAAGGACCTGGTCTGTTAGCTTAGAGGCAAACTTTTTTATGTGGTCTAGAGGGAACAAATATCTATGCTGGTTTTAAAGTGGGCTACATGCCACTCCTCCCTTGAAGCCTCACTCTGTGGCAACCACTCGAGGGTCACTTTGCCCTAGTTAGATGGTCAGGGTTACCACTGATTGATGAATGGTATCACCTCCCCCAGGGGCTGAAGGAGCTGCTTTTGCAGCACTTCCACTTGTTGCTGGCAAATGTAGAAAGAAACATAACTCAAATTCCTTTAAGAGACTGCACCTCATCTCGATTAGACAATAAAAAAGAGCCCACTTACATCAGTTAAGTAAGGCAGTTTCAAATTGCTGAGATATGAGCGTAAGTAATAAAGTTGTACATATGTTAGTGAACATTTGGTCTAAGCCAGGACTTTCTATCTTGGGCAAAGCTGGGAAGTTTCATTTACTGGCAATAAAGCTGGATGACTCAACAAAGATCCCAAAGGTTTGTCATCTTTGGAAATGTATTAGAGAACACATATATTTGGGGTCAGGGGAGGGGTGTGTGTACCTGTGTATGTAAAATTATACAGTGATATCAAATAAATAGCAATTTAAGCCACGATTGGCCAAAGAAGTTGTACCAGGGCAGATGTCATGAAATTTAAATCTGGACACAGTAGGATTCCCTCCAAAGTTAGTTTGCTGACTGTAGATGATATTTTGGCAGAATTGTTTGTTGACTATCAGTTGCATTTCTGCAGTTAGACCGGGGTGGGCAAACTTTTTTGGCCTGAGGGCTGCATCGGGTTTCGGAAATTGTATGGAGGCTGTGCCTCCCCAAACAGCCAGGCGTGGCCTGGCCCCTGCCGCGCTTCTCACCCCCTGACTGCCCCCCCCAGGACTCCTGCCCCATCCATCCCCCCTGCTCCCTGTCCCCTGACTGCCCCTGGAACACCCACCCCTGACTGCCACCTGCCCCCCATCCAACCCCCCTCCTTCCTGACTGCCCTCTGGGACCCCTGCACCCATTCAACCCCCCCGTTGCCCCGACCCCTATCCACACCCCTGCCCCCTGACCACCACCCTGAAATCCCCTGCCCTCTAGCCAACCCCCCCATCCCCTGATCACCCCCGGAACCCCTGCCAGTCCCCCGCCGCCCCATACAACCCCTCTTTCTTCCTGACTGCCCCCTGGGA
>NC_048300.1:131631757-131694257 GCF_013100865.1 Trachemys scripta elegans | reverse complement strand
ACTTATTGCCAGGATTCCCCTTCCTCCCCCTTTTACAGGGTGTAGAAGGCAACAATGATGAGGCAGAGCTGACAGAATTGAGAGAGATTTACCTTACACAGCGGGAATTCTGTGCTGGAACCTTTGGCTGGTTTAAGGCCATTTTGCATAAGCCAGTAAAAGTGGCCTTAGCAGACTAGAGAATCCAGCCAGTATCTTTGTTGTTGAAATCATCAATATATTTAAAAGAGAAGTATGTATTTCACCCTTAAAACCAAAGGTCATTGAAGTCAACATGAGTTGCACCCATTTATATTGTGTCTGAATTCGATCCAAATTGTTTGATCTTCTAACTCTTACAGAACAACAGACAATTATTCTAACGTCAAGAGAGGCATTTACTCCTTAAAGGAAAAAAAGAACTCCTGAGCAGCCAGGCCTACACTTCTATGATTGTATGATCCTGGTCCATACGTGGGAGAGAACTAGTGGAAGGTTGTTCTTAATGTTTACTTTCATCTCTGGAGTTCTCTTCTCACATTGGTCCAACAGAACCTGAATGTTGATTTCAGTACATCTCTTTACCCAAGGTTTACTGACAGCATGCGTTCAGTTGCTGTGAGTGGCCAAGGGGAAACTTTTATGGTGAAATGGGGGGACTTTAAACGTTGTCTTTTATTGAAAAGGAATTTTTTTGATTTCTTTACAGAGCTGGGAAATATATGGAAACATTTTTCACTTAACATTTTGAAGTCATTTCCATTCTGCAGGTCTTGAAAAGGAATGATTTTTCATTTATTTTTTTTTAAGAAAATATAAGATTTTGTTTTTGAAATTTTGAATTTTGTTTTAATTTTCTCCTTTCTCCCTATCCCTTTATCTTTACTCTCCCTACCCCCGCCTTTCTCCCTTCTTTTATAAATTTTGTCACTGAAAAAAGAGGGGTTGGGACTGAGAGAGGATGATAAATAATAATGATAAAAAAATGATAAATTGAATAAAAAAAGGCCTAATTTTTCAGTTTCAAATTTAATTGACAAAAATGGAGGTGAAAAGCAAAATGAAATGTTTTTTCCTGAAAATTTTTGATTTTGTAAAAAGGCCAATTTTCAATTGAAACATTGTTCAAATTTTTTTGACCATCTCAGGTAATTTACAAATTCAAGTGTACACAACGTTAGATTGGCACATGTCTATAAATTGAAATAAATCAAATTGTGCTGAAAATTGGCATGCAGGTTCAGTTCAGATACATTTTCTTCTGTCTGTTCTTTTGGACTCTTTTGGTTTTGTTAATTTTTTTTAGCTGTGAATGACAAGTATTTTGGTGGTTTATTTAAAAAAACAATTCTGAAGGCACCTTATATATGCACCAAAGCAGCCAAAGGCTAACTGTTTGGCTTTATTAATATTATTGATGAGGTTTACCTTAAACAGATAGGAAAATTTAAGGTTTACTGTAAATGGATGGAAAAATTAACTGTTCTTTCCTTGAAAGGGTTAATATACATAATAAATCCTTTCAAGGAAAGAACAGTTGTATATAAACCCTCATATTCAAAGGATAACATGGGGCTCAACAGAATCTGTATTTACATTTGTATTTTTGCATTAAGGGCATCAGCATCTGAACCCTGTATGTAGGATACATACAATGAAGAAGTTCTCAGTAGAAACATCTTGAGAGGCATGGCCTTGGGAACGTGTAAGTAGGTACAACTGAGTAGTTAAAAAATAATGTATTTGTCTGAGACACATCTTGCCTCTCATCTTCCTTTACACATTTTGAAGTGTAGTATAGGCAAAGTCCATAAAGAAAGATTGAGGCTTTCCATGTGGGCAGATATAGCCATATGTGCAGGATTTAGAAGGTACATAGTGGCATGTAAGGTGCAAATAAATACGTGCATTTTTATAGATGGGAATTAATGGAAATAACATCATTGCTTTCAACCTCTATTCTAGATTTATTGATGTTTTATGATCATTAAAAACCTCATGGTCAAGTTTTCAAAGATGGGTGTCTACAGTTAGGCAGCTAAATAGACACCTAAATGAGGGGCCTGATTTCCAGAGACACGTACTGAACATTTGCTCTTCTAGATCCCATACATTAACACACTTAAAATAGTTACAGACCAAATGGGGAGCCTAGGTATTCTCTCAATTTGCCAGAAAACTCCTAGTAGTATGGGCCATTCCAGTGCTCTGGCTGCATATGCTGAAACTGTTTCAACTATCCAGCAGACCTTTCCAAATTTATAATCTTCACTCTGCATTGCCCCCTCAGCAGCTCTCTCCTTCTTCCATGTCTTAAAAATACAGGGGGGCTTAGAGGACTTTAGGCTGGATCCTGTGCTGCATGCTTTGAAGCCTGGGGCACTATATATTTTGCAAACCCAGTATGGTTCCATCCAGAAATGGAGGCCCAGATAGGGGACTGTAGAGTGCCACCTTGCAAACCTAAAGCACAGGGAGGGTCTGTCAAGTGTGACCCTGCAGGTAAAGGGGCTGCATTGTAACAGAGGCCTGGAAATTGGGAGAAAGGAGGCTGATATGGGTACCCTTTTTGCTAGTAAAAAACACCCTCACCAGAATTTCCTTTCAGCTACCATAAAACTTGGATTTCCCATCCTTAGTGACAATAATGAGATCACCTCACACTTGACACCTCCTTCCACATCTCCAGGGAGCAAGCACCCGCTCCAGTGACAAGCATCCCAGTTAGCAAAGCATCTTTACTCCCTTCCATCTGTAAAATTTCTCCCTTCATAAAACCCTTTATACTCACCACCTGACTTGCTAAAAGCTGCCATACACTCCTCTCTCTGTCTCTCTATCATCCTGTTCTTCCTTGACAATAGTAATAAAAGTGCTTTCTTTTTATATGGTCAGCTTATGGATATGACAAAAGGGAATGGCAAAATTATACCCGTGGGGTTCATTGCTATTATGGAGTAGGAAGAGTTAGACTTGGGAAGTTTTATTTAATAATAGGACTGATCAGTATCTAATGCCTCAGACCTTACTGAAAAGATATCCTTTGTCTAGCCTACCTTATGACTGACGGTGAAATCCTGGCCCCCATTAAACTCAACTGGAGTTTTGACATTGACTTCAAGGGGGCAAGGATTTCACCCAGAGGCTGCAAAATGTAAATCTTTTGGCCTATACTTTAAATCATAAAATAAGGTTATTAATATTTCAAAATAGAAAATCAAAACCTAAAGAGAAAATAATTTGTTTTATATTGGCCTGGGGGTTAATTAAATAATACAATATTTGAAAATTTAGTGTATCACTGCATAGTCCCTCTTAATGTCAATTATTGGTATTTTTACCTTAGATATTGAATGTTTGCATGTGGCACATCAAAGACATTTTATGCTGGTGTAACCAGCAGACACAAAGGGCATTTGTGAGCATGTAAATGTATAATGCTCTTGAAGGTCCCAGCTCTGCAAAGGTCTGTGCTAATAATTTTTAGGACTAAGCAGGATGCAAAAAAGCAGTAATTTTATATTATTATAGTTCTGACTCAGTTTCTCCTCCTGTAATATCGGAAAAGTAATACTGACCATCATTAAAAAAACACTTTGCGCTCTCTAGATGAGAAGCTGTTCACAATAATGCAAATTATTATATTTAGCCTAGAGGCAAGAAAAATTATAGTCTGACAAAAAGCAAAGAATCATAGAAATGTAGGATCGGAAGGGATCTCGATAGGTCATCTAGTCCAGACCCCTGCACTGAGGTAGGATTAAATATTATATAGACCATAACTGCCAGGTGTTGGTCTAACCTGTTCTTAAAAGCCTACACTGATGGAGATGCAATTTAAGTCTGCTACTTCTTGTCCTGTCTTCAGTGATTTAGGCTAACAGTTTATTACCTACCTCTTTATAACAACCTTTTACATATTTGAAGACTGTTTTCACGTCCCTCCTCCCTTCCCATTCTTCTCTTCTTCAGACTAAACAAATCCAAATTTTTCAATCTTTCTTATTAAGTCAAGTTTTCTAAACCTTTGATCATTTTTGTTGCTCTCCTCTGGACTTTCTATAATTTGTCCACATCTTTCCTGAAGTGTGGTGTCCAGAACTGGACACAATATTCCAATTGAGGTCTTTTAAGTGGGTAAAAGTGGTGTCATCCCAAACTCGTGGCAATTATTTCCCAATAATGCCACACCACAGCATCAAATATTCTATGTATATTCCATACATTCATAATTTTGTGCAATTTTTGCCCTATGGGCTGAAATTGTAATTTTCCAGGCTTGCTCTTTGTAGAAGATTGTTTGTTTGGAAAGCTCAAACAAAATCCTTTCAGCCATTTTTGAATTATGGAAGTGTATAAGACACACTGTATTGCCATTTGTGTTTAAAATAACCAAACAGGAAACCTGTGCTTTTAAAATAGACCTACAGCTAAACCAACTGATGTTTGACATTTGACACTTAGAGGCACCTGGCCTTCACTGAAGGTTTTTGCTTTTCTTTTAGTTTGGTTAAACATTTTAAAACAAAAATTAAGTTAATAAAATGTCACTTCCGGTACTTCAAAACCTGCTCACATTAGGATAAAAAGGTGTATTTTTAAAACATGTTGTTTTAAAACTCTAGTTAGGACAGGGCAAGCTGGGTTTTAATACTTGTTAGTAGGTCAAGGTGAGCCCTAGAAGGAAGGTAGCTAGTAACATGTAACAGAACTTGTTTAGCTCTGATGCCTTTGAGATTACTGCCCATTTTCCTTTCCTGTCCTGGCCAGAGGCTTCAGGGAAGCACTGGAATTGCTGATTCAGATTGCTATAGGGACAGTGTGCATAAAGGGGAATATTACCTATCTCAGTGAAATATATGTAACAGAATCCTCTGAAATAAAAACTCTTTCAACATCAGGGCAAGAGGAAATTGATCTGTATGATGCTGTGATTTTAGGTTTCTGCACATTTTTGTGCAACAATAGCCACTTTTAGAAGCTTTAATTAAAAATAACAGCTTCCAAATGTGGCTGTTGCAAAGATACAGCTGTCACAGTATGCACAGATGTGTGGCTTTGTGACAGGGGCCCTGGGTTACAACCTGGACTGTGGGACCACTGAGCCCTCCAAAACTCATCAGCCTGGGGTATCCTTCATCTGTGATGCTGATGTCAAGCTACAAGATTCTGACAGGCACTGCACTTACACAGCCATCCACAGGCAGGGACACACCCAACTGAGTTACATAAATGGTCTCGCAGCCACTCATGAACCAGCAGTAGAGAGGCTCCAGCCAATTCCCCCAGCTCCCCAGTCTTGCACCCCAGAACTGTACCATCTTGCACTGCTCAGAAGCCTGGCCAGGGTAAGTTCATTACCTAGTTCTCCACTTCTTCATAGGACGTGGACATGCACCAGCCTTTAGAACCTGAGCTGAGATTTCCCAAGTATTTTATACAAACTCACTGGTAAGGATAAAACATTAAAATAAGTTTATTAACTACAGAAAGATGGATTTTAAGTGATTATAAGTGGTAGGCATAAAGGTCAGAGATGGGTACCTTAAAGTAAATGCGCATTCTAAATGCTAAACTGTTAGTCTAGCCAAGAGATGGTCAAACAGCTTTTCTCACCCTAACAGATGGTACAAGCAGGTTACCGTTCCTCAGTATGCAAACTGGACTCCCTTTCTAGCCTGGGACTGCTCTTCCCCAGTTCAAAATCTTTTTTTCCTCCAGGTGTTGAGATGGGGGAGAGGGAAGAGAGGCCAAGTGATGATGTCACTGTCTCTCTTTTTATACCTTCTTCCAGCTTGCTAGAAAGATTTTTGTTGTGATGTATGTTAGTCTGCCCCCATGGCATACATGCTTTCTCCAAGAATTCTCTGGGATAGTGGATTGTGTGTTGATGAGCCATTAATCACCTGTCTGGCTATTGATGGCTACTTCTTTGTTGTAACTGAACGGTTGGTTGTTGGGTGTTCCCAACCTCACAACATATTTCAGTAAGACATATAGCAATACTTCATAACTTCACATACAATTATAATACATACAGTCCAACAGGATATTAATGTTCAGCAGATCAAGACTTTTTAAATGATACTTCACAAGGTATAATTTGTACAAAACACATCATCATGATATCATGGTGGTAAATATGAGGGTTCCAGGGTGCTACTTTGGTGGTAAATGTGAGGGTTCCAGGGTGCTACTTTGGTGGTAAATATGAGGGTTCCAGGGTGCTACTTTGAGATATAGAGTGTCAGAGGCCTTGTTACCACAATCTTACAGAAAATGCTGCAGCCAAACAACTGCATAAAATGTGGAAACCCACCTCTCACCCATACTATTCACCTCAATGAGGTGTGAACTTCAAAGTTAAATGCTATCATTAGTTCTTTTTTTCAAACAACAATGAAATGGGGAAAATTGCTTTAATGGACTTTCGAGACTAAAGTTAAAATCAGAAAAGTCAGGAAATGCAGAAGTTAAGGTACCAACAGCAACTTTTGTATTTTCTAATCCTATTTTTTCTGATTACATATATAGTTTAATAATGCAGATACAGCTCATTCTCCTTTTTATAAGCCTGATAATTGTACTGTCCGGTGACATTCAAAATAAAATTGCCTGTCAGATTTTGTATGTACCAGAAATTAGGCAAAATTGGGTGTAAAATGGACAAGCCACTTGTGAGATATGAATTTTTTGGTGTAAATCATTATTTTAAATTCGTAATTTGTTTCATGAGTTATATCTCAAAAACATTTTGTCTTAGGAACTTCAGGTTTGGTTTATTCAAAGGATGTGTGTGAGGTCTAGCTCAGGAAGTGGGATTGAATATTTTAAATGTATTCACTACCAAATTAGGTGTGTCAGGAAGGTCCATTTGGCTCAACAGACTTTACAAGGGTCATGTGGAGCCTAGCTGATCTTATAAGATGTTACAAAGATATGACAGATTTGAGTCCAGCAACGTTCTGATGGATCTTTTGGAGCACTGCTACAGTCTTCCAAATACACCTGGCATGGTTCAGTGTGGAAGCTGTAATGTCCACAACAACTTTCCTGGGTGATTTTCCATCATGGCTTGTAGACCTCATGGTCTCTGCTGACTTTATAAAGCTTAGGCTCCAGGGATATGGGGAAAATGAGCGATTTATTTTATAGAGGTTTTAAGAACCACATAAACTCCTGTGGTGTTTATAGACCATGCAAGTGCAGCTGCTCTGGTTTACACCATATTAATATTTCACAAACACTTTCCAGTTCTTAAAAACAAAAATGGACATGAAAATCTAAAAGCTTCATTTATAAACCACAAGGAAATTGCCAAGCATAGGGTTAATTAAAAAATGATGATGTAAATAAATATCACTACTTCACAAGAAAAGTAGCATAAAAGATCATTTGGTGATGGATAAAACCAAACATTGGAGAAGCAATAAATTTGCAATTAAACAACATAAGCAAATTTAGAAATGTATGGCAATGGTGGATTAAGCTGTCTGAAATGTCCTGAACTCTGCCTCCCATCACTGCACTATGTTAAAGCAGATTCATAAATGTTCAGGCCAGAAAAGAGGTCAGATTAGATGATCATAATGGTCATTTCTAATACAAGCAAGTATTTATGAACTAACCAAATGGTGTCCTAATTTGGATTAATATCTGCATGACACTAAACTAAAATTTGAGGGTTAAATATGACCCCGATTAGCTCTCCATATCTGAATTCCAAGCCAGCATTAAAACTAAAATGTTTTGCTTTTCCCCCTTCAGAGGTGGGGGGAGGGGGAGCTTTGTTTGGGGAGAGAAAACCCTTTGCCTCTTTTAAGGAGTATATACCCCTCCCTTCCTTCCGAGCACTCTGTGTCTTTGTGGTTTGAGGAGGCAGACTTTGGGCTAATTGGTGGGATACAAGGTTGTAGCAATCCTATTGACCCACCCTAGTTCTGCAGAAAAGGACCTGGGGATTATAGTGGATGAGAAGCTGGATATGAGCCAACAGTGTGCCCTTGTTGCCAAGAAGGCTAACGGCATATTGGACTGCATTAGTAGGAGCATTGCCAACAGATCGAGGGAAGTGATTATTCCCCTCTATTCTGCACTGGTGAGGCCGCATCTGGAGTATTGCATCCAGTTTTGGGCCCCCCACTACAGAAAGGATGTGGACAAATTGGAGAGAATCCAGCAGAGGGCAATGAAAGTGATTAGGGGGCGGGGCACATGACTTATGAGGAGAACTGGGCTTATTTAGTCATCAGAAGAGAAGAGTGAGGGGCAGGGCCGGCTCCAGGCACGAGCTAAGGAAGCAGGTGCTTGGGGCAACCAATGCAAAGGGGCGGCACTCCATCCGGTATCGGGGAGGCACATCCAGGTCTTCGGCGGGATTTCGGCAGTGGGTCCCTCATTCCCTCTCTTCCTCTTTGAGCTGCCGTCAAAGAGGAAGAGAGGGAGTGCAGGACTCGCCGCTGAATTGCCGTCAAAGAAGCAGCATGTTTGTGCTGCTGCCGAAGTGCCGCCACTCGTCTTTTTTTTGTTTGTTTGTTTTGTTTTTCCACTTGGGGTGGCAGAAAAGCTGGAGCCGGCCCTGGTGAGGGGGGATTTGATAGCAGCCTTCAACTATCTGAAGGGGCTGGAGCTAGGCTGTTCTCAGGGGTGGCAGATGACAGAACAAGAAGCAATGGTCTCAAGTTGCAGTGGGGAAGGTCTAGGTTGTATAGTAGGAGGGTGATGAAGCACTGGAATGGGTTATCTAGGGAGGTGGTGGAATCTCCTTCCTAAGAGGTTTTTAAGGCCCAGCTTGACAAAACCCTGGTTGGGATAATTTAGTTGGTGTTGGTCCTGCTTTGAGCAGGGGGTTGGACTAGATGACCTCCTGAGGTCATCTTCCAACCCTAATCTTCTATGATTCTATGATCTCTTACAGAAGCTGGGGAATGCAAAGCCAGGTGCAGCAAGGAGATAATCACCTCACCCCCACCCTCTTAACTTTCATATGAGGGGAGATCAGTAGGGTCCCAGCAACAATGCTGGGACCAGATTAACTGGGTGGGTAGCCCATGGCATCCCTCTCCCAGGTGGCATGGATTGCAATGGAAGGATGACCTGCCCTAGACATAGTTCCCAAGTTCCCAGATGTGTTACTTAAAGTTGTTGTGACCTCGTTGAACAACATTCGTGGTGTCTTGTCTTTCTTCCCTTAGTGTCCAGTACACAGATGGAAATGTCATAACATCATCTGTAAATGAGATTTGACCACTGATGGGGTTAAGATTAAGATTATTTGGGAGAGCTCAACTCCTCATTTCCATGCATTTCTAAATTATAATATTTTTTAAAATTTAACCTGCCCTCTTAAGATTAATTTGCTTTGCAATAGAACTCAATATATTTTTGCTATTTTCCTGCCTTCAATGAGTTATACTTATTTACAACCTTAACACCAGCTGAATTAAACTTTTTGGCTTGGAATATATAATTGTATATGGTCTCCTTAACATTCCATTAGCATTGCTTTTAGTAAATATGATATATATATATATATAGAGAGAGAGAGAGAAAGAAACATACACACACTGCAAGTCATCTTGAACTCTGAAGCCCTTCCGAAGGTCACTCTGTTTAGGAAGAAACAGATAATTTTAAAGTAATCATGCAAGATAGGGTTAAAAGAAATAAATGCTCTTCTCTAATGTCTGCACCAGTTCCTCATGTCAGAAAATGCTGGGTTGAGAGAAATAGCAGCTAGACTGATTTGCCATATGAATTGGAAAGGATAGATTGCTGTTATGTTGTAGGTGGGCCTTTCATATTTCTGAAGTTATAATGTTTTTATTTAAAGAATAAATTGGATTTCTGAGCATGTATGGTATACAGCAATTTAAAATTATTGAAGTTCTTCATATTGTTAAGAGTGCTTCAGTTTGAAAGAGTGAGGCTTTCCTACAAATGCCAAGTAAATTGCTCTGCAAGTCCAGAATCCCTGATCACCTCTGAATTGAAATGCCTACAAAAAGTGCTGTAGTGTTCTAATAATTTTACAGCTCTCTCTGATTCGCATGCCTAGAACCCCAATCATTTCTAAATTGAAGTGCTCTTGTTATTTTGAAGTTTGATGTGGTGTGTAAAATCATTTGAGATTATTCTGCAGCTTTTCATTTTTTAGTTGGGGGGTGAGATGGGGGGGCAGGTCTTTTCCCAGTACACTGGAAGACATTAGGAGCTAGTTTAAACATTCAGCGTTTAAAATGGAAATTGAACCAAATTCTCTCCAAATAGTAGTGATGATGGCTGCAGAGCGGGGCGGGGGGGGGGGGGGGGGGAGGGAGGCAGAGGGAGGAAAGAAAAGAAAAGGAAAAAAAACCCTGCCTCAAAAGCTGAGAAAATACAAAGTGAGAGGCTGTCAGTGATCCTTGCTGGGAAAAGTGAGAGGAACAAGAAACGTATTGTCGCTGTTCAGATGTGGTCAAGGTGAAGGGGGGAGACTGAATGAAAGTTACAACAATGTGACAAAAGACACAAAGATCCATTTAGTCTTGGAGGGAAGAGAGCAGGAGGCACAGGCGGCTAGTTCATGTATTGCTTCTAAGCTGATTTTTGCTGTCATTTTATCATAGGATTTTAGAGGGAAATGATGGATGCCCTTTTATATCTACTAACTTGGCTTTGTCGCTTCAGAATAACAGTTTCTTTTAGTAAGTTTTCTCACTTACTAACCTTGTTCTTTTAATACACATGGTGGTGGTGTCGTTGTTTATAAATCAAGTAGCTTAGCAGAGAAAATTATTATTTTTACTAATTTGTTGTAGAACCTACTAGGTGACAGGCATTTTCCAAACACTTCAGCAGAACGGTCCCTGCTTCAAAGAGCTCACAATCTAAGGACAAAGAAGAAGGAGTTCAAGGGGTGGGGAATAATAATAGAACATTTCTAATAATTTGTTAAATACTTAAAATGCAATATTACAAGAATACGTAAAGACCATCTGCGTTTGCAAAGTTTCTGCTTTTGGTGGACCAATTTTGTTATGCTCTTGGAAAGTAGGTACCATGTTGGCTGATACACCAGGGATTGAACCTGGGACTTTCAGGGCTAAAAGCATGAATTGCTACAGCCTGAGCTATAGAACACAGCTTCTATAATTGGTGATGGTAATAACTCAGACCTTTTGTGAATCGGCATGTCAGCCTCCCTCCCCAATATTACATATGCTTATACTAGCGCCTCTGATCCTGCTTGGGGAAACAAAACAACACCCAAGTAGGTCATCTCCAAATAACAAAAAAAAAAAATGTTAGAAAAATATTGTGGGTTAAACTCTGACTGCTGCTACACAGGGAAATTAGAGGAGAAAGGATGTAAAGAGTGCAGTGGCTGTGTGCAAAGATTATACAAATATGGTAAGAATGCTTAAGGAACCTGTAGCTCAGGACAGAATTATGCAAACAAGATGTAAATCTGGGAAAATAGGCATGGAAATAGAAAAGAGGGTGTGGCCAACCAAAAATCCAGCAAATTCAGACATATAAGAGAGACAAAAAATGGCCTTAGTAACAGTCCACTATGTGTTCCATAGAAAAGCAGCCTTAGCAAGTCCTTCCAGTTCACTGGGAGTCAAACTAACGTGCTGCACAGATTACGCCTGGGTGGGAGTTGTAGTATTTGCTGCCCATGCTCATAGGGCTTTGGCAGGATGAATTAATATTAATAATGGGCTGGACTCTGCCACCCTTACTCACACTTTAGATGCTCACTCATGGGAGCAGATCCGTTGAGTTCAATGGTTCTTATTCATATGAGCAAGTAGTATTCAGCAGGAGTAAGGGTTGTAGAAACCAGCCCAATATGTTACCTCAAGCACACTTCCTACCCCATATCGAGCCATTGGGTTCTGTACAACAGTATTACTGTTATTGCTATTATTTATTTTATATATTGCTATTTATATTTTTAATTTAATATTAATTAACATTTGAGTAATAAATGCATTTTAAAATGCTAAAACATGATATAAATGTATGGCTAAATTTTGAAGGCCTTTTCAGTTTGTACTCAGGCAAAACTCCTTTGCAAAATGCTAGGAATTTTGCCTGATAAAAGACAAAGCCCTTGTCTCTGCACAAAAGTTGTACTGCTTTAGCTATATCACTATAGTTAAAGGGGAACAAGTCTTGTGTTGGTACAGTTATATCTGTATAAAAGTGCCTTGTACTATAGCTATTCCAATATCAGTCACATTTATACTAATGCAAATGTATCCAGACTTGAGGTTTTGCATACATAACACTTTTTTTGGCAAACAATCACATCCCTAACCAAAATACTCATACTGGAACAAAAACTGTGTATAGACCAGGCCTAAGAAGTAATAGAGTCTTAAGGATTTTACCCCTAACACTTAAATGCCATCCTCATTAAAATTCAAAACTACAGCACTCACCCTTCAAATATTTTAATTACTTCTGTAACTGAATATCATGTATTCTTTTTATTCATTAGGTATTACTTTTACCAAGCATAGGGCATACACCAGTAATGCTATCTAGTTGCAAAGGATAATAATGAAATGCTTTTGGGGTGACATCGGTAAAAAAACAATTTTGACGTGGCTGAATACAACTAGAAAAGGAGAATGTGGGGGGTGATAGGGAAATACTGTCAGACTTTGGGCATGTCATTGGACCGCTCTACATTTGTTTCTCCATTTGTAAATGAGAATTAATATTGTATAGTTATTTGTGCATGCAAAGTGCTATTTAAATCTTAATTGTTTATATTTTTATTATTCTTTATTAAATACAGGCTAAGTGTGATCAGACTAAAACATACTTAAAATATAAAAGTGAGGTGCCTTTTTAGACTGGAACAATTGAGACAGATGTCTCAGAATGCCACACCTCAGGACTCATCACAGGAAAGTTACAATTCTCTAGTGACAATCTATGTTGCCGTGATGGGGATCCATAAAAGGCAGGTAGGTGGTGTGTGATCATAGATACCTTTCAGGACAAGGTTCAAAGAAGTGGTGTCTTACACAGTTGTGGCTGCTTCATTATGGGTCTGTAGTAAATTGTTAGTTTTAAAACTCATCCCTCCTGAGGAGCCACTTCTGCTGTACTGTCTGTGGAACGCAGCTAATAATGGCCAGGCAGTCGGTGAGCTAAGACGGCTGCTACTGACCTGCTTGTTCATCTTCCATTAATAACAAAAAAACAACAGCAACAAAAATGTATACACTCCATGCCTCCAAATTGTGCACACAACTAGTCTGTAAGAAAATTATACTATTACTACAGTCTATCAACTCCTCTCCCTCTTAGTCCAACTTCTGAATGGTTGGCTTGGTGATCCGCTACATTGTGTCTTATACTAAGATTGTAAGCTCTTTGGGGCAGGCATGGTCTTTTACTGTATACCTGACAACACCTGGCACAATGGTGCCCTGACCAATACTATCATACAGATCTGTCTCATAACTCATAAGCAAGTTCTTACAAACAAAGAATCATTGAATGTATACATTGTTTGGAGGGAAACGCACAGCTAAACAATGTATTTAAGTTTCTGTAATGTCTATGTTGATTTCTCATCAGCAGTCTGTTGGGTTATACTATTAATCTAGGAGGAATACAATTTAATGCATGATAAAGAAAATCAGACACAACTTCACTTTTGAAGCACAGAACAGTTTTAATGAAAAAGGAATGGCTTCGCTAAAGAAATATAGCAAGTGGTTTCATAGTTTGGTGGAGCCAATACTATTTATTAATTCAAACAATTATAAATAAAGTAAAAAGTAGATCTATGGAGGAGATTTCAGTGCATGTGTAACTTGTCATTATTGGGAGCACATGTTGTCTCAAATGTCCAACAAATCACAGTACCTAAATACTTTTATAAGCTACGTTTCAAAAATTAAAATTGTTGGAAAACTGTTAGGAATTTTTAAACTAAAATGTTGGCCCTAAATTTCTTGTCATATAATTAGGGCCCTACCAAATTCATGGCCGTGAAAAATGCGTCACGGACCTTGAAATCTGGTCTCCCACTGTCAGGACCGGCTCTACTGTTTTTGCCGCTTCAAGCACAAAACCAACCAAACAAAAAAAAACCCCGCGGTCGCGATCAGCGGCAGCTCTACCACAGCTTCATTCTACAGCGGCAATTCGGTGGCAGATCCTTCACTGCGAGAGGGAGTGACGGCCCTGCTGCCGAATTGCCACTGAAGTGCCGGACGTGCCGCTCCCCTCTTCATTGGCTGCCCCAGGCACCTGCTTGCTACGCTGGAGCCAGCCCTGCCCACCGTGAAATCTGGTCTTTTGTGTGCTTTTACCCTATACTATACAGATTTCACAGGGGAGACCAGCATTTATCAAATTCAGGGTCCTGACCCAAAAGGGAGTTGCAGCGAGGTGGCAAGGTTATTTTAGGGGCTGCGGTATTGCCACCCTTACTTCTGTGCTGCCTACAGAGCTGGGTGGCCAGTGAGTGGTGGCTGGTGTTTGGAGAGCAGTGGCTATTGGCTGGGTGCCCAGCTCTGAAAGCAGTGCCCTGCCAGCAGCAGGGCAGAAGTCAGGGTGGCAATGCTGCAAACCCCACCCCTCACACAATAACCCCCACATCTCCTTTCTGGATCAGAACCCCTACAATTACAACACCATGACATTTCAGATTTAAATAGCTGAAAGCATGAAATTTACGATTTTTAAAATCCTATGACTGGGAAATTGATCAAAATGGACTGTGAATTTGCTAGGATCCTACATATAATCCAAACTCCAAGGAGAATAGCTCCCATTTTATTTCTATACTAGGTAAGGTGACTGGGGAGGCCCAGATGAAGAACCAGCATCTTTTTTTTTCTTCCTGTTTAAATCTTTTCCCTTTTAAAAATGTTTCCATAACTTCCTCTATTCCTCCCTCTTCCCCAGATCCCTTTAGCTCTCCTTCCTCTGTGTCTCAAGTTCCCTTTAAACTACTTTCTTCCCATTTTCTTGCCTCCCCCCAAACTTTCTTCTGCCCTTTCTCTATTTCCTCCAAACAGACTCCTCTCTCTCCTTCCCACTATTCCTGCCCCATTTTATGTATGATAGTGATGAGTATGGGATAAATGCAGCCCAGATGTAAAGAGAGTTCCCTCTCTCTCATACAGCTCATCAACTTTCTCAGTCTTCCCCTCTTTTTTTCTTTCCTTGCAATCCCACCACCTCTTCTCTCTCCTTCCCTTGTCATGTTTCCCTAAACCCATTCTTTCCTAGAGCCACCATAATTTCTCCCCGCTTCTTCTCACTGTTGCCCATACTGGTGGATAGGCTTTCTAGTGCAGCTCCATTGATAAGTGTTTGCTGGCCCCTCTCTCCTCTCTTGCTTATCTTGCTCTCTTGTGTTGCCTGGAACTATGACCTATTATAGGAGCTCCTCGAATTGATTACTACCTGTGAGCTCTGCTAGCAGGAAGTGCTGCTATGGCATAACTAGTTATGAAGCCCTGACCATATTTGTCCCCAGTCCAATATCAGTGTTACTGCATTTATTTCATGTTTAGTAAAAATTGCTGATTACATGTTTTTTGGTAGACAATCTTCATGTTTTCTCATCCTGTTTTTTCTCATACAAGCAATATACAAACTGAACAATATCTAAATAACATTAGTGTAATTTGCATAAATATTGGTCTCAACGAGCAATTAGTGCTTCATTAATATGCAAACAAAAATTAATTTCCCAAATTACTCAAAACCCAGTTGGAAGTTATATTTTCCCATATGTACAGATCTGGTGGACTTGGATAAAAATAGACCTTAGCAGCATGATTTTTTTTTTTAATTTGAAGCAAAATTTCACTTATATGGTTATAAAATTGCAAAGTGATACTCTCAATAAACATTTTTAAGTGTATCAATTGCTGTTATGTAGCGTAATACTGCACTCCACCAAAAACATGATCACTATATTTAGATTTTTTTTTCTAGCTATATTTCTAGCAATATTTCTATTGTCTCATAGAGTGTGATGTAACAGTACTCCAAAAGGCTGGTTAACATGCAAATTAGCATTCGTGGATTGGGTCCCTCAGCTGTCACTCATAAGAATTTGAGAAGGACAACTGAATTAAACTGTGTTGTTTTAAATTGGTTCCTATAGAAGCACCTTCAGCTTCAAAAGGAACAGTGACACCATATGCTATTAATCATCACTGTTATGTTTAGCACTCGATAGACTGAAATTTGCTGTTTTCAGACATTACATACTAGTACAAAACCCATTATGTGAGTTACAATTCACTGTGAGAGGAACACTTAATCCTGGTTTTCTGTCTATCGTTGTTGCAGATACATTTATAAAGAGGTCTTCCTATGGGATCCATAAATCATACATTACCTTTTAGCTATGCCATATTTTAAAGTAATGTTAACATGCTAAAATAAAGGTTTGTTACTCACTCATGATGCACATAAGCTCGCCTTTCTGTGTTGGGTACAAAATAATGCATGTACCACCCATATTGAAGGTGGTTATTAAATATGCTGGCTCAGTTTACTAGTTGCTTTAATACACTTCTGTAACGAAGAACTACTTGTAACATCAAAGCACATGGAGATATTAGCTCTTTTCCTCAATAGCCCCTGACCTGAAAGCTTTGCTTTTTATCTTTATATAAAAGGAAAATATGCTTTTCAAAGAAGCCCAGCTACAGTGTGGATATTTTGTCCATTGTAGACTAATAGGCTGCAAAAGTAATCTACAATTTTTCATCTTTGTTCAGAGTGTTTTTTCTTCTTGGACATCATGCTTTTTTTGAGAGTGAAAACTCCTGCCTTCAACTTATAGTGACTGGGAAAATGCTTTCCAAATCCTGAGGTATCTTTTATTTTGATAAGGTTGTCAGTCGAAGGAGAGGAGATTGGTGTATTTTTTTCTGGTGCCCTTTACTCTAAAAGAGGAAGGCGTTTTTTGTGCATTTCGAGTGTAACGGAAAAAAAAGTAGAAAAATAATCTTTGCTCAAAATGAATGTTATTGACTAGAGTTGTTGACAGATGTGAATGTTTGTAATGGAGCCAACAGCTACCAAATAGAATGCAAGCTTTCCCTTGCACTCATTTCTGTTTAGATTTCTAAATATTAGAGAAACAGCAAGTCATTTGCTACAAATGTCATTGTACCCAAATCTCAAGTCTGTGCTTTGACTTTATGTATCTCGGATTTTCCTGCAATTAGAGAAAAAATAGTAGTATAACAGGTCTTTTGTTCCAGTTAAGCATAACTGGGATTCTTGACCTAGTGTTTTTGGATCATTAAATTGAGGTATCTCAAAGGGGCCTGATTTTCAGAAAGAGCTGAGCACCACTCTCTGAAAATCTGGCCTTTGTATGGCTGCTCAGATTGGACAGCGAAAGTCTCTAGTCACTTCTGAATATCTTGTCCCTTGTTCTCAGACTTTAGTATACTGGTGTAAGCAGAAACAGAAAGAGCATGTTGCATTCTAGTATATGCTGTGTACATTGTTTTAACTTACTGGTAAAGAACATCTCAAACCTGTCTAGGCACTTGCAAGTACTTACCAGATCATCCTTAGAATCACTGACAGTGATAGTATTACCGGCATTGTACTGTCACACACAGGCACTATCCCTGAACAATCTTTCCATTCTGCTCCTCACTTTCTAATAAAATCTGGCATGAACCTCTTCCCTCTCTATATTTTTTCATACAGTTATCTTTAAAAGTGTTTGTTGCAAAGATAGTTCCACTATCCATTAACATTCCTCTACAAAATCTTAAAAGGAGGACAGAGTACATAGAGGGCTCTTGATGCTTTTTGGGGTGATGTTGAGGTGGGAATCAGGCTATGATTCCTGTCCAGCAACTCATGGTGAGTCCAATCCAAAGCCAATGAAATAAATGGAGAGACTTTCATTGACTTCAGTGTGTCTTGGATCAGGCCTTTCAAGCTCGTGAGTACTTCTGATGGCTTTCGTAATTAAAGTTCTGCATGTGCTTAATTGCTTTGCTGCAGTAAGGTATTGGTAAACCTGAAAGAGGCTGACAAAATCTGACCCTGACACAACTGCATAAAACAAAAGCCAAAATAGATCTCTTTAACTTTGTTTTAATAATTCATATTTAGTTGTTTAAATCTTATTCAGTCTGTCTGATGACCTTTTATATATAAGCATTTAGGGAGAAAGGGCTTGTGAACAGCCAGCATTTTGTGAAATCATTAATATAAAAAGACAAATGTACAGCATCTCCTCTATATATCTCTGAGAGTGCAAGATTTTTAGTAAATTTAAGGCTTATTAAAATTTCACCATTGAAATACATTACTGTAGGATCCTCCTGTTTAAGGAATTCTTATTGATTTTTTTTTTCTTCAAAATTTGCTTTCTTTTATATCTTTGTAGTAAGCACTGAAAACTGTTTTCTACCACTGTCTAGGAGTTACTTTTTTAGTTACTTAGTTTATTTTACAGGACACACATCCTTTATATGTACTTTTAATATTCCAGTGTGTACTGCACATGTGGTAATTTATGCAGACAGTTTACACATTACCCTGTATTTTCCTAATATGTTTTTCGAGTTCATAAGTAGAGGAGAAAAAAAGAACAATTTGTTTTTTTAAAAGAATATATTAATCCACAATTAAAAATTTAGAAAATGCAAAATGTTTTTCAGCACCAAATGTGAAAATTTAGTAAATTAAGTTCCGTGCTTGTCAGGATTGTTTAAAGATCATGGAACCTTCTGGAAAAAAAAAAAGTATTTTTGTTTGCCTCCAACTAATATGCCAACTTTTCTGGTTACTTACATTTTACTCCTGTTTGATACAGGTGAAATGGATGAACATCAGACAGCTTATTATAGAGACAAGCATGCTGCATTCCCAAAGTGGGATGACAGAACAAGTCATGGTATGTATTGTAATTTTAATGCTACAACACATCTTCAAACTGTCTAAGATAAAATGCTTACTAAGCACTGCATTGGGACTGTCACTCAGAATGCTTTTTTTTTTGGGTGGTAACACTGCTCTACAGCCAAAATGCTTCTGAAATAAATGTAGTCAAACTTTACTAATTCTGGGTCACTGAGAACCAGGGCCGGCTCCAGGGTTTTGGCCGCCCCAAGCAGCCAAAAAAAAGAAAAAAAGCCGAGATCGCGATCTGCGGCGGCAATTCGGCGGGAGGTCCTTTGCTCCCAGCGGGAGCGAGGGACCGTCCCCCGAATTGCCGCCGAATACCTGGACGTGACGCCCCTCTCCGGAGCAGCCGCCCCAAGCACCTGCTTGCCAGGCTGGTGACTGGAGCCGGCTCTGCTGAGAACGAAAATGATGCTTAAAATTGTTGATTGGCTCTAGTTTTCAAGATATGCTATTGGGTCAGTATATACGACCCTTGACTTGGGAATGGTGGAGGATAAGTGAGTTATAAAGGGAAGGGATCTCAATTTAAACCAGAAATGGCTAAAATACATCTTTGACTGGACCTATGAATAAATCTATGACTGGGTTTGGACAATACTTGCTTTTTAGGCAAAACAATGAACGATGCAATCTGAAGCTGGTATTGCGTCATACATGATATGAATTGCATCATGTTATTCCTAGAAGTCATGGATGATGCAATCATAACGAAGCTTACATCACTCTGCTGAACAAATTGCCCTAGATCAGCTCTAGAAATCATACAGTGTCGTGCTCTCTTATTTGTCAGTGTTTGATTTTGCAAAGGGACACATTTCTGTTTAGCCAAAGTGAGCAGAGATGCTTTGTACTTGTGTGAACGGTGCAGATAACTTCTGCTATGTTTGTGGTGAAGTGACTTTTGCATTACAAAAGTGCAGTATGGTTAAGAAAGCCTATCACCTTTATTTTGGCTGCAAAACTGGAGATCAGGACAAGAGGTGGGCCCCACACATATGCTACAACACTTGTGCAACAAATCTTCGCCAGTGGTTGAACAGGAAAAGGAAATCTATACCTTTTGCAGTGCCAATTGGAGAGAGCTAACAGATCATACCAGCAATTGTTACTTCTGCATGGTGCCTCCAGTTGGGAAAGGTGTGTCAAAGAAGAAAAAGTGGACTGTGCATTATCCAAACATTCCATCAGCTATACGCCCAGTACCCCACGGAGAAGGACTGCTGGTTCCTGATGCACCAGAATCATTCTCACTTGAGTCAGACGAGGAAGAGGAAGAGAATGAAACTTCTGGTCCTGAACCATCAATGTCACAGGACTCACATTTTCTCCCATCCTCCTCCTCTGAACCACACCTCCTAACACAAGGTGAACTGAATGACCTTGTCAGGGATTTGGAACTACCCAAGAGTAAGGCAGAGCTGTTGGGCTCCAGACTACAGCAATGGAATCTCCTGACAGGTGATGTTAGGGTTTCCATGTTCCGTGACTGTCCCATTCTTCTTCATGGAAGGTGATCTTGTAGCCTGGAACAACATCGATGGTGTGATGGCAGCCCTCAACATCGTTCACGATCCAGATGAGTGGAGACTGTTCATTGATTCATCGAAGACGAGTCTTAAAGCTGTTTTACTGCATAATGGCAATATTTTGCCATCAATTCCAGTTGGTCATGCAGTCCATATGAAGGAAACCTATGACAACATGAAACAACTTTTGAGGTGCATAAACTATGACCAACATCAGTGGCAGCTTTGTGGCGATTTGAAGGTTGTTGCTCTCTTGCTTGGTCTGCAGACTGGATACACAAAGTACTGCTGTTTTCTCTGTGAATGGGATAGTCGTGCAAGAGATTCCCACTACATCAAGAAAGATTGGCCACTCCGACAGTCATTGGAGCCTGGGAGGAAGTGTTCAGCATCCACCACTTGTTGAATCAAGGAAGATTTTGTTACCACCCTTATACGTCAAGCTGGGTCTCATGAAAAACTTTGTCAAGGCCAAGCAGCTTTCAAGTACCTCCGTGGAAAATTTCCAAGGTTAAGTGAAGCTAAGATATAGGAAGGTGTCTTTGTTGGTCCTCAGATTCGTGAACTTCTTCGAGATGATGCATTTGACCATGCACTGCGTGGCAAGGAAAAGACGGCATGGAAAGCCTTCCAGTTAGCGGCAATAAATTTTCTGGGAAACAACAAGGCAGACAACTACAAGTTGTTGGTGGAAAACCTCCTCAAGGAATACAAAAGCCTTGGTTGCAACATGTCACTAAAGATACATTTTTTGCACTCTCATCTAGTTTTTTTCCACCAGACATTGCAACAATGGAGAAACGCTATCAGGGCAAATGGAGCCCATCAATGCTTGCAGACTATTGCTGGACAGTGACAAAGAGATGCTCCATTTAATGAATACAAGAAATAAGCCAAGAAGCGCCGAGTAGACACTGAATAGGACTAAACTATGTACATAATAGTTTTTTGCCTTTTGTTTCATAATAAATTTTATTTATATAACCCTTTTGCTGATTTTTAAAGTGTTACATAAACAGCACAGGTGAAATATTATCATGTAAAGCAACCATAAACACATGAATTTACAATTTATGATTAAAACTCTACTATCTACACAATATACATAGACATAAAATGTAAAAACTTAAATATCTTAGAAACAGTAGCCAATCAGTTGTTTTAATTGTCATATTTGAATTCAGCACATCAAAATACATAATAAATAGCACATTTTATCTCTGAAGCAGACGACTTCTCAAAAATTGTAGACCAGTGTAATTGAACTGAGGCAATTCTACAGTTCATTTTGTAGAACCAAGCCAAAATTATATGTATCCTAGAAATACTCAACAGTAGACCTTTAGTTGTAAAAGGAACACAAAATTGTTGCAGCTGATAAATTCTCTTTCACAGAAAACATCCTACTTCTTGCTGTTGTCATTCTGTATCTTGCTTTGTTTTTCAGTGGACTAGTTTTTGCCCATTACACCTGAAGGAAACTGGCCAACAAGAATGAAATATTTAAAATTGTAAGATCATTTGTGACTGAGACATCTAGGGCTGGATCCTCAGTCGTGGCTAAGATAATGGAAGATTGAGGATTGTCATGGGAAAAGTTGGTTTTAAGAGCCTGAGGCTGGTTGAGGGCTGCTCTAGCCCCTGGCATACTTTGAAACAGCCTTGGAACTGCTCTAAAGTATGCCTGCTGCCCATTGCCGCAAGGGTCAAATTTAATCCATTTTTAGAGACACACTTAAAATGGAGAAGGTATCTTCAGATTCTTTGCAGAGAGTGGATGTCTTGTTGTATAAAGTGCAGAAAAGCAGAGATTGGTGTAGAATGCAGCTGAAAGTTACTGAAACAGTTTGTACAGAGATACTGAAGGGAATTTTTGTTTGCCCACTGCATATCAAGGAAGATCCCAACAGAAAGAAGTGGACACTACTGTCATAATTCCAACTGTTATTTCAAGAACTATCCTTTGAGGATTGGAGAGGTGTTGTTAAAGGGAAAAGAAAAACTTGTCCTGTGGGATTAGCTTTCCACAGATGGATAAATATGTCTAGTCCTATTTATAATTAAACTTCTGTAGCTCCCTAATTGCCAGAGGACTGAAAGTGGAGAAAGACATAGTGTAGACAGAGGAAAACAGGGTTGAAAGAGATTTGGGCTAAGGTACAACGTATTCATGATGGAGCTGTTAACTTGTCATTTGGAAATGGAGGCTCCGTGGGTTTCCATTTCTTTACAAATGCGATGGTGAAAATCATTATCATTTACTACAATGGTGGAGAAGGTGGGTATGCCACTGGAAAGTGTAGCAATCATAGCTGTTTTAATGCACTTCATTTAAGAATAAGTTATAACAGAGAAATAACTACATTGCCAAGCTGATCCCCTATAAACTTGAGAGGAACCTGTAGTGGTATCTAAATCCTATATTCAGTGTCAAATAAATGGACAGGTTGATCAGAAAAGAGTAACTGTTTCAGAAAGAAAAGTTACAAGTAGTGAGTGAGGGGCATCCCATCATGGCCTCTTTGGATAGGGAACCATCTCTACCTTTTGTTGATAACGATTACAGTGCATATTACAAATCTCTCAAGAACATGTCTCAGCACACTTTTCATTTTATGAAAGAGCTAATGCAGGTTATAGCTCAAAGAGATGGGAAAAAAAGTCCCTACCTGGGGAACATAAAAGTAATGGTGAGGTAGCATTTCCCCCTAGACAACCATTAGGTGTGAAAGTGAGTAATGTATACTTTCCATTTTCTGTCCAAATCACAGAGCAAACTCCTCCACCAATTCAGAAGCACAAATGTACTCTGACATTTGGTTGGGGAGAAAGCAGGACCTAGCACTTGAACAAATTCACTGTACAAACTGATTGAGTTACTATACATAAGAAATTATATAAAGAAGAGTAAACCAGGAGTAGGCCAAGCCAGCCAAGATGAGGCTTATTCTCAACACAGCTATCACTGTCCTTATACGTGAGTCCAAGTAACTGTTAAGATTTAGGTTCTCAA
The DNA here is from genome assembly GCF_013100865.1 of Trachemys scripta elegans. Lineage (NCBI taxonomy): Eukaryota > Metazoa > Chordata > Testudines > Emydidae > Trachemys > Trachemys scripta. The sequence goes on along the minus strand of NC_048300.1, from coordinate 131,670,821 downwards.
ATATTTTTAAAAAGATTAAGTTTACCTTTGATTCTCACTGTGGGAATGGAAAAAAAATAAGGCTTTGCAATGGAGACTAAGAAGCATAAAGACATGGCTCTGAATTGGAACCATAATTTGTCAGTTCCATCTTCTGACGTACAAGCTGATAGTCTTCACTTACCCAATGAAAGGGATACTCCATGATGTATCATGGGATTTAGATTTTGGTCTCACAAAGGTCACAGGGTCTCCATTCATTCATTTAAGGGGAAATGGACCAGCCCTGCCTGTGTCATAATTAGCTGCATCCCAGCCTGAGGGGGGTGGTCAGGTGATAGTTTGATGAACATGTGGGCCTCATAAAAAGGGCGGAGAGAACTCGGCTAGAGAGAGGAACTACAAGAAGCGGGTTAGATTCTTCTGGAAGACTCTGAAGTAAGGTCGGCAGGAACTAGTGAGTGGTTGTCCAGAAGGGGCTGAGAACTGAGCCCAGAAAACGGCTGAAGTGTAGCCCAAGAGGGGCATAAGATTCTTTTATTAGTTTTGAAAATTTGTTCAGACTTGTAGTTGGACTTTTTTTATTCTGGAAGGAGCTAAATTTGTTTAATGACTTGGCAAGTAGGCCAAGCCCCATCACCACACCAGCACCTGTGAGAGAAGGCTGTGGGGAGACCTCGGAGGAGGCAACTAAGGCAGGGAGTGCCTGCAACACTACATTCAATCAGAAGGGGCGTGATGGTGGGGCCCCACTCTGTGACAGTCAGCACAGGATGCTCTATGAGAAGATACTGTGACTGTTTCATCAGCAGTGTTCTTTGGACTGTTCTATTCTTATGAAAAGATAATATATCACTGATTTTTTTGCTTGCCATTTTGCTTAATACATGAGTGGACCTAGCTAAAATATCCTTGAACAAAGTGAATATGCCTCTTGAAGAAATCCCCCTTTTCTACATTTGTTCCTACCTTTGCCTCTGATTATAATGTTTTTGAAAAAAGAAGAACAGGAGTACTTGTGGCACCTTAGAGACTAACAAATTTATTAGAGCATAAGCTTTTGTGGACTACAGCCCACTTCTTCGGATGCATATAGAATGGAACATATATTGAGGAGATATATATACACACATACAGAGAGCATAAACAGGTGGGAGTTGTCTTACCAACTCTGAGAGGCCAATTAATTAAGAGAAAAAAAACTTTTGAAGTGATAATCAAGCTAGCCCAGTACAGACAGTTTGATAAGAAGTGTGAGAATACTTACAAGGGGAGATAGATTCAATGTTTGTAATGGCTCAGCCATTCCCAATCCTTATTCAAACCGGAGTTGATTGTGTCTAGTTTGCATATCAATTCTAGCTCAGCAGTCTCTCGTTGGAGTCTGTTTTTGAAGTTTTTCTGTTGTAATATAGCCACCCGCAGGTCTGTCACTGAATGACCAGACAGGTAAAGTGTTCTCCCACTGGTTTTTGAGTATTTTGATTCCTGATGTCAGATTTGTGTCCATTAATTCTTTTGCGTAGAGACTGTCCGGTTTGGCCAATGTACATGGCAGAGGGGCATTGCTGGCACATGATGGCATATATCACATTGGTAGATGTGCAGGTGAACGAGCCCCTGATGGTATGGCTGATGTGATTAGGTCCTATGATGATGTCACTTGAATAGATATGTGGACAGAGTTGGCATCGGGGTTTGTTGCAAGGATAGATTCCTGGGTTAGTGGTTTTGTTCAGTGATGTGTGGTTGCTGGTGAGTATTTGCTTTAGGTTGGGGGGTTGTCTGTAAGCGAGGACAGGTCTGTCTCCCAAGATCTGTGAGAGTAAAGGATCATCTTTCAGGATAGGTTGTAGATCTCTGATGATGCGCTGGAGAGGTTTTAGTTGGGGGCTGAAGGTGACAGCTAGTGGTGTTCTGTTATTTTCTTTGTTGGGCCTGTCTTGTAGGAGGTGACTTCTGGGTACTTGTCTGGCTCTGTCAATCTGTTTTTTCACTTCAGCAGGTGGGTATTGTAATTTTAAGAATGCTTGATAGAGATCTTGTAGGTGCTTGTCTCTATCCGAGGGATTGGAGCAAATACGGTTATATCTTAGAGCTTGGCTGTAGACAATGGATCATGTGGTGTGTCCTGGATGGAAGCTGGAGGCATGTAGGTAAGTGTAGTGGTCAGTAGGTTTCCGGTATAGGGTGGTATTTATGTGACCATCGCTTATTAGCACAGTAGTGTCCAGGAAATGGACCGCTTGTGTGGATTGATCTAGGCTGAGGTTGATGGTGGGATGGAAATTATTGAAATCATGGTGAAATTCCTCAAGGGCTTCTTTTCCATGGGTCCAGATGATGAAGATGTCATCAATGTAGCGCAAGTAGAGTAGGGGCGTTAGGGGACGAGAGCTAAGGAAGCGTTGTTCTAAGTCAGCCATAAAAATGTTGGCATATTGTGGGGCCATGCGGGTACCCATAGCAGTGCCGCTGACTTGAAGGTATATATTGTCCCCAAATGTGAAATAGTTGTGGGTGAGGACAAAATCACAAAGTTCAGCCACCAGGTTAGCTGTGACATTATCAGGGATACTGTTCCTGATAGCTTGTAGTCCATCTTTGTGTGGAATATTGCCCCTCTGCCATGTACATTGGCCAAACCGGACAGTCTCTATGCAAAAGAATTAATGGACACAAATCTGACATCAGGAATCAAAATACTCAAAAACCAGTGGGAGAACACTTTAACCTGTCTGGTCATTCAGTGACAGACCTGCGGGTGGCTATATTACAACAGAAAAACTTCAAAAACAGACTCCAACGAGAGACTGCTGAGCTAGAATTGATATGCAAACTAGACACAATCAACTCCGGTTTGAATAAGGACTGGGAATGGCTGAGCCATTACAAACATTGAATCTATCTCCCCTTGTAAGTATTCTCACACTTCTTATCAAACTGTCTGTACTGGGCTAGCTCGATTATCACTTCAAAAGTTTTTTTTCTCTTAATTAATTGGCCTCTCAGAGTTGGTAAGACAACTCCCACCTGTTTATGCTCTCTGTATGTGTGTATATATATCTCCTCAATATATGTTCCATTCTATATGCATCCGAAGAAGTGGGCTGTAGTCCACAAAAGCTTATGCTCTAATAAATTTGTTAGTCTCTAAGGTGCCACAAGTACTCCTGTTCTTCTTTTTGTGGATACAGACTAACACGGCTGTTACTCTGAAACCTGTCAATATTTTTGAAGCAATTTATCTGCATGCTTATTTGTCTCTTGTTTTTTTGCTCTAGTATTACATGCTATACAGTTTTTCACATCCTTTGATTTAGCTTATGTTTTCAGCTCTGGTAGTGTGTTCACTTCCTTCTATTTGATCTATTTTACTGAAAAATCTGCAGTTATTATTCAGACTAATCTTTCTGTTTGCTTGGGTTTTTTTCAAATAACATATTATATTGTTGCTCACAAGTGCTGATATAATGAAGTCCCCAATCCTGCAAAGACTAACCCATGAGCTTAGCTTTGTTCATGGTGAGTAGTCCCATTGAAGTCAAAGCTGAGGATATGAGGGTAAAGCTTTCCAGGATCAGGGCCTTAGGGTGGATCAGCATTCCTATCCCAAAATCCCTGTTTTGAGGGATACAATTGAACTGGAAAAATACACTTTGAATTGGAAACTGGCAAACAGCATTTTAATCAAGGAGCAAACCTGGAATACATTTTGGGGAAAAAATATATTCAGCAATAATAGTTTACTAATTTCAGACAGTCATAATACTAAAATTTAGAAAAGGATTTATTTTTTCTTAGAATAATATTTTCATAGCTATTTGCTCATAATGTAAACCGGTTTTTATTTTTTGTATTCCTCTATCCACAGAAAAGGAGCTATAGCAATAGGCAGTAATTAGTTTAATACCAAATTGCATATGAAGTTTTAAGTTTGCAAAGTCATTGCACTGGTGTCACTCGTGAGATAAAAGGTGTCCTAAATATACACTGACAGAGCAGACTGTGAGGGCTGTGAAAAAGCTGTTCTGGTCTACCATGTAATCACAGAGTCCTGAATCACTGGTGGAGTTTGGAACTGTACTTCTAATCCCAAATCTCAATTCTGTAAATCAATAGGACTCCACTTAGGTGTAGCAGTCCACTCTAGCAGATACCATTGTATTATTAGGGACCAAGACCGTGACACAGTTCCAGCAGTGTTTGATACATACACTGTACCCTGAGATTGTATAAACAAACATATGCTCAAGTAAAATTGTCTAACTTTCCTTGCTATTATCACTTTGTCACAGCCTTAACATTCATTTAATATATTTGCTTTCCTATTGAGGGTTTTTGTTTGTTTTTTAATTATCATGATAAGAGTCAATGGAATATTTGTGGTTCTACATGAGGAAGGCAACATAAGATACAGGGTTGGATGTCTTGTGAAGAGCTCATTGGGAATTTTTCAATTAACCAATTTTTTTGCCCAAAAATACCAATTTGTTGAAATTGAAACTGTTCACGAAACAGGGTCAGTTTCTACAAATCTCCTGACACAATTGTGGTTTTTTTTAAATAGTTTTGAAATTGTTGAAACAGCTTCATTTTGACATTTTCAAAATGAAAACTTTCAGATTTTGAGTCAAAATGACTTTTTGTTTTGTGATTTTAGTAAATGTAGACTATAAAAAGGTGGAAGAAGAAAGAAAAAAGGTTGAATTTGAAATGAAATGCTTCAATAGGTTTGGTTTGTTGATTTGCTAAAATTTTTTTTTTGACTTTTTTGTCCAGATTTAGGAATCGAAATATTTTCAAAATCTCAAATATTCTCACAGGAAAGGAAAATGTTGAGGTTTTCCTTCAAGAATTGCTGGTAACACTAAATCAAAAGAGATCTGCTGGGATCAAAAAATGAAAAACAGGAATGTTTTTAACCTGACAACCCTATTCAATTAAGTGGGAGAGATTCGCCATCTGGGCTCTTAGTCATTTCATCTACTGTATATGGGAACAGTCAAAACTGGCTTTAAGCTCTATCAAGATCCATCAGACTGCACTTGGCTTTCCATCTTCTGATGCACAGGCTGATAGTCTTCACTTACCCTATGAAAGGGATGCTCCACGATGTGCTCCTTCTGGCATATGAACCATTTCCATCATGGGATTTAGATTTTGGTTTTACAAAGCTCATGGAGTCTCCATTCATTCATAGCTCAGTAACAGTATGATCTCTGTGAAGCCAGCATTACCCAGAGTCATTTCAGCCCGTAGAGAGAGTTAGGCCTGATTACTGATTGTCACTGCACCATATTCTGTACGACCCTGCACTCTTGTCCCAAATTCCTGTCTAAATTGGTCTCTGATTTCTTTCTCAGTCAGGCCGTTAATCCTGCCTTTATTTTACCTGACGCTGTATTCAAATTCAGTGAGGTTAGGCAGCATACTTCTAGATGATTAGATGCTTTAAAATGATTATTCACAGTATCTAATCAATCTGTAAGATCCACCAGAATTTTTGTAACAAATGGGAATAAAAACTGGAGTCTGTCCATCTTGGTTCTCAATGGATCAAACAATGTTCTGCCACCTGGGGTATCAGATCACACTCAAGTAGGTCTAAGGCAGCCTCTAAGGAAAATCTTTGCACTGTTTCTAGCAATGAAATATGCAGGACTATGATTTGGAGCTCTTTCAGCTCTTTTACATAACATTACTTGGCATCTGGATCTGATACCCAGTTTCTCCATTTCCTCAGGGTTTCTTGTAAAAGAATCCCTAAGTTAGGGACAAAAACTGAAGAGCAGTTAGGATCATACCTGCTATTTGTACTCAAAGTGTGAGAAGAGGATAAGGGTGAATGGCCCCAACTGATGCTGCTTTCTAGAAGATTCCAAGCTTGCACACTGGGGTACACTTATCCTAAAAGTGTGGATCTATCTGGGCATATCTCAAAGAATCATATTTACATTTTTAATGAATGGGTACTGAGGTCCGACTGTTCAACAGTGTGGAAGGGATTGTTCAAAAATCATTTATCAAGGGATATGACATAACAAATGGAAACGGATCCTTTAGCTAAATCATAAACTTGACTGGAGATCATATTGAAAATGTATCCGGATGTCTCTCTCAAATTTCCTTATTGTTCATAAGGTATGAACTCAAGAATTTTGAATGTATATTTATCATCTTCATTTTTATTTTAGAAGAGCAAAAGTAGTTAGGAGGTCTGGAATAGAGTATTTAATCAATGTATCCTTTAGAAAGCCATTACTCAGTTGATGCACGTATGAACACTAACGTTGCCAGCTTAAAATCTTTTTGACACTTTTGATGAAGAGTGGTTACCGTGCAGATGCATTAGACAGTTTTCTGAAGAGAACAAAGTTAATATTTGTATAAGAATTTGCTAATCCAGAAAGACATTGATCTGGGAAACAGTAACTTCTGAGTTTAATCTTATCTCTGCCACTGATCTGCAGAGTGACCTTTGGCAAACCACTTAGCTTCTCAGTCTCGGTTACTTCATCTGTCAAATGGCGAATAGTAATACTTTCCTTCCTCACAAGTATATTATAAAGATAAGGTAATGTTTTAAAGTGCCTTTGTGTACAATTTCCTATAAATGACTGCTGGTATAATGATCCTTCTGTCTTCAGAGATTTTCTGCAAAACATTCAGTGGAAAGAAAAAGGATGACAATCAGGTTGATAGCAATACTATTTTCAAAACTCCATCATCTGGGGCCAGTTTGATATCTTATAAAATGCACCCTATATAGTACTTTTAATCTCATCTCTGGTTCTGTGTATTGAATCCATCAGGAAGATGTAAGTTTGGCATCACTTTCTTCAGTGATAATAACAGTAATTGTTGTAAGGGGATTTCTTAATCTTGGGTCACTCAAATCCCTTTTTAAGCCAGCAGGTGCTCTTCAGGAACAAGCATTAGCAGGAAGAGATTATGAGGTAACCTGTTTTTGTTTTTGTTTTTGTTTTTGTTTTTTTTTTATATCTGTGTCTCCTGATAAGGCTTACCATAGGTCAGTGTGTTCAGAAGGCAGTACAGGAAAAAATACCCAACCATCAAATGTAACTTGGCGAGGACTCTACAATTTCAGTACAGAAGAGTGAGTTCTTCATTTATATGGCTGAGCACTTTAGATCTGTTACAGAAAAATGTAGAAGATAATTATATGAGTCAGTCACAGCAGCATGAATATAGAACTAGGTGAGTAAAAAAAAAATGGGGCTGCAGATATTCCTTGGAGATCAAGAAACAAAACAATGGATTTTTGCCAGCTTTTACAGTGTTGTGACATTGCTTTAATACAGCACCTTATCTTCCTTCCGACTGTAGTAAATAGGGTGAGAGGGAATTTGTCATTCATATTAGCTGTCAAGCACTTCTGACAGTGTGACATCATGTATGTGCCCTGGTGATGTGGGCTTCTCAGCACTTAGGGGATGAACTCTTATGCTCTATACTTGACATGTTCAAGGTCTAACATGAATCTCCAATTATGATTAGAATTGAGCAAAACAGTTTGTTTATCTACTGCCAAACCTTTCCCTTTTTTAGAACAAAATGCAAATCAAACTTTTTTTTAAATTCTGAAATCATCATATAATGTGTTTTTTCTGCTTCCTATTTCTGCCAGGATTGTAATGTAAAATGCGTTGAGAGAACATTTCTTGTGGCATTTCTGGCCAGGTACAGAACTAGAAATGGGATAAAATTTTCAGAAGCATCTAAGTCCTATTTTAAGAAGGGAATTGGGGTCAGATTTTCAGAGATATTTAGGCTCCTGAATATGCAGATGGGTGCCTAGTGGGCTTTTCATAAGTGCTTAAGCGTCTGACTACCATTGATTTCAATAGGAGTTAAGTGATTAACCTGCTTAGGTATTTTTAAAAATTCCAATAAGCATTTTTCTGCCTTTTTAGGTGCCAAAGTACCTTTGAAAATCTGTCTCTTGGGCTCCTAAATCCCTTTTACTTTTGATGAAACCGTGGCTATGTCTACATTTAAAATGCTACAGCTGCAACTGACCTTCTGTATTGCTTCAGCATAGACACTACAGTGATGAGAGAGGTTCTACAATCATTATAGGTAATCCACCTTCCCAAGAGGAGGTAGCTAGGTTAACTGAAGAATTGACCTAGCACTGTCTACACAAGGGGTTAGGTTGCCTTAACTCAAGGGGTGTGGATTTTTCACACTCCTGAGAGACTTAGCTATGCCGATGTAACTTTTCACAATAGACCAGCCCTTAGGTTTTTAAGTGCCTAAATCATTTTTGAAAATGACACTTCAAAGTCATTTAGGTGCTTTTGAAATGTTTCACTTTAATCTTGCTGGAGCCTGCTCTTGCGGGTTTCACATTGAATCCCTTTCTGTAAATCATCAGCATGTATTTAATATGGACAAAATGATCTGCTCGTAAAACATGTAGCATAGAGAATATTTTTAACATTTTTATATAAACAAATGTCAGAACCTATTTTAAAAAAATGAAAAATTGTAACTATAACAATAGTTGGAAACAAAATGTACTTTTTAATGGAATTTAAATAAATGGAATTTTTATAACCAAAAAAAAAGCAGCAGTAAAAGCAGTGATTATATGTTTCATAGTTCATTTGCCCCCTTTGCCCTGAAGATCTTATACTGAAGGCAAATGAGATCTCTAGTGAAGTCTACAATGTCACTGACTCTAAAGAAGGACTCTCAGACCCATTTATGTTTAATAACCCTTATTGGCTTGTGCAGTATGAACTGGTATGATCTATTAGAATAAATGTATGGGTCTTTAGAAATATTAAGAAATGTCATTTCATTAATGTGTTGACACTGTAGTCAGGCATTCCTAAGTGCTGCCTGTTTTTAAAGAATTGATTTTTAGAGAGGTAGAATAGCTAAACTTTGATGAAAAGTTGCAGCCAGTTATTTAACTAATGGTAATCATGTCATTTGAGTTTTTTTGAGTATTACAAAGATTCTTATCAAACCAACTCAAAAAGACACCAGTTAGAGATCTTTTTATTATGAAAAGCAATTCATGTGGGTTTGTGGGGAATCCAACAGTGTCTTATCAACTCTAAATGGATGGGACTGTGACAACACATGGAGACGTAGAGAAGGAGCTGAGTGGAAAGGAATAAAGTAAAGAAAAGAAGAGAAGGTAAAGGTTAAAAAAGAAAAGAGAGAAAAGAATGATGGTGAAAAAATGGTGGAGAGAGCTTGAGTGCAATTTAGGAAACAATCAGGAGATGGACATTGTCATCATATTACAGTCTGAATTATATATGGCCAGATTTTCTTTTGCACTATGGTTCCTTTGTACTGCTCTGGAGGCATAAAGGGGCTGTCCAACAGAGGATACCCCCTTTGGAGGGAAGTTGTGCCTCTGCCCTCCCTCATGCCAGCATTGGGCATGGAGGTATGGCACACCACTATGTCAATTCTACATTGGTGTAGGATTCACCCTACCCTATGTCAAGGGTGAAACTTGGAGCTGCAGGGCAGCCACTGTAATTTTCATAGGGGCTGGAGCTGGCCCTCAGAATAGGAACCTTGCACTATGGGGTAGGAAAATATTGTTTCCCCTTTTCAACTGAAGTGGCTAGCCACAGTTTGGGGCCCTGTGAGAGTTCCAGCTGGGAGTTGAAATTGGTGATAGTCTGCTATTTTCTTTGATGCAGTTTTGTTTATTTACAAAGAATGTACAGAATATTGTGTCACTGAATGCAGAAGGAATCAAATAATAAGAAACTGCTTCCTTTGCACAGCACCAAGAATGCTTTTTTCACCCCAGACCCAAAAGCCTCTTCCCAGTTTCTTCTAGAGTCAGCCACTGTGGTTTCAGCTGCTCCTTCTGGCTGTCTCTTTGTTCCTCTGTATTCTCAATTTTCATGTATTCTGTCCCACCCCTCCTCCCCCGCCTTCTGCCCATTCAGTCCAAACTCCTGGGTGGGTCCATAACCCACTTTTGTTTTAGGTGGGTGGCTTCTGATCAGGGCCGGCTCCAGGCACCAGCTAAGCAAGCTGGTGCTTGGGGGCGGCAGCTTGTAGGAGGCAGCATTCTGCCCAATCCTAGGGCGGCACGGCTGCTTGTTTGTTTGTTTGTTCTTGTTCCGCTCCGGCCTCCCTGTAGGGGGCAGCGGCGCGGAGAACCAGAGTGCCCTGCAGGGCAGTCTTCTTCCTTCCCTCCCTGCCGACCGGAGCGGAGCCCTCGTGGCAGGCAGCAGGAGGGGCCGCGTGGCAGCGCACCTGCTGTAGCCCTGGCCACCCCCTTCTCTCTCTCTCCCGCCCGCTTCTTCCCCTCCCCCCCCCCCCCCCCCGGTCCCCCCCCCCCCCCCCCCCGCCCTTGCCCCCGTTTTTTTTTTTTTTTTTTTGCCGTTCTGGCCGCCCCATTTTTTTTTTTTTTTTTGCTTGGGGCGGGCAAAAAGCCAGAGCTGGCCCTGCTTCTGATGACCTCATGCTGGCAGTTATTTTAAATGAAGATTGTGTTCACACTAGTCTCAGAGGTTTGTGACCAATGCAGTCACCACTACCTCTCAGTATAACTATACCTGTTGTTTTTGTTTTGTTGTGTCTCCTGAACGGAATGTCTTAGTAACCAATTTTAATTTGTTCACAAATACTTATGAAAACTGTATTGTGGTTGGCAGAGGCTTACAATTTCTTCACCTGCATATATACTTTCTTAGCAATTTCTTGGAAGGACTGGGACTAAATTTGGTAATTTTTTCCAAAACTTCCATTGGTTTCATGAAAAGTAACAATTTATGTGAAAGAAGATTCTTCTTGAAAATCAATTCAGCAGCATGAAGTAAAGTACTTGTCATATGGGAATATTAATATGAAAGAAAAATGACATGGATATATAAGAAATTAAACTGTATCCCGTGAGTGCAGCTATCCAAAAGCATAGTGATGAATACGATAAAATGTTTGCTGTTGGAGCCAGCCATTCTACAATCGGCAGAAAAACAAATGTTGAAAATTATTATTTCTAATCCCATTTCAGTGATGTAGGAAGAACATAATGTATATTTGTAAGAGCATATACAGGCTGGAACACACACACCACTCTAGGCTAGATAGTCACAGCCTTTACTTGACGTGTAGGGGAACCTTTACACAGCCAAGTAACAACTTTTCATACCCCACTCATAGAATCATAGAAGATTAGGGTTGGAAGAGACCTCAGGAGGCCATCTAGTCCAATCCTCTGCTCAAAGCAGGACCAACCCCAACTAAATCATCCCAGTCAGGGCTTTATTAAGCCAGGCCTTAAAAATCTCTAAGAATGGAGATTCCACCACCTCCATAGGTAACCCATTCCAGTGCTTCACCACCCTCCTAGTAAAATAGTGTTTGCTCATATCCAACCTAGACCTCCTCTACTGCAACTTGAGACCATTGCTCCTTGTTCTGTCATCTGCCACCACTGAGAACAGCCGAGCTCCATCCTCTTTGGAACCCCCTTCAGGTAGTTGAAGGCTGCTATCAAATCGCCCCTCACTCAGATTGTGACTTTCTGTAATTGGAAAAGCAGGGACTACGTGTCCGATGTTCTCCATTGTAAATATAGGGAAGGGATGTGGAGAGAGTTGTGGAATGGCAGAAACACTGTCTCTGCTCTCCCTCCAGAGCAAGGGGGAAGCAGAAGAGAAATTTTGATACTCGAGGTCTAATTCTCATTTACATCAAGGTCCCTTTACACTACTCTGCAAGTATAAAGGAGCCTGAAATTGGAAGTGAAACATATTTACACCCCCTTTATGGGGGTGGGGGCATAAAGGGGCCTTGGTGTACATGAGAATTAGCCTCTCTGAGTCAGAATTCATTTCCTAGTCTGCTCTTGGGGCAGTGCAGCTGCATGATGAATTATCACTCTGGCTCTGTATGAGTTGTGTTTCATGAGCACATCTGGTGTTAGGTTCAGGAACCAAACATGAGCTTTTTTTTATTTCCAGTATGACCTCCAAATCTATTTTCAGGTATCTGGTAAATGTTAGATTGGTAATGCCAGTACCAGGAGTAATACTGTTTTGAGAGGATGGTGCAGTATTAATTGAGCCATAGAAATCATAGGCATGCTGGTCTTTGGAGGTTTTGTCAGGTACTAAAGAAAATAACTAACTTCCTTGTAGGAAGGCAAACATTTATTTTACTGTTTCTATTGTACCCACTACTATGGCGGCTAAGCACTTTAGAGAAAAACAGAACATAAAACAAAACCAGTTAAGGACATGTTAAACAAAATAAATGTGTATAGCACAGCACTTCCTTGTTTAGAGGTACCCTACATGGCCTGAATTGGACAGATCCATCTTTCACTGTGCATATCCAGAGCTGACACAAAAGATACCTATCAAACGTCCAATAGTTTTAGTAGTCTGGAAAACTTAAACCATAGGTTTAATCCTCAGCCCTTCATCCCTGAAAGGTAGATAAATTTTATTTCTCATATGATGTAAAAAGAAGTTTTCTGTCTGCTCTGCATGGACATTTCATAAGATTAATGGTTTATTCCACTGGGCTAGCATTCAAAAATATTCTTTCTCCCAACTGTGTGCAGTGTGCTTTGAACCAATTGGTTGATATCCACCAGTTGAGGGGTGACTGCATTTTTATACAGCTGCTTTTATTTTGAAAAATGATTTGTGGGTCCTTTCGTATGAAGGTGCTGTGTAAAATGATGATGCTAAATTAAGAAAAACTCCAAACTTCAGAAGTAACACAAAAGATAATGCAAACAAAATTTGTATTCAAATATTATTTTGCTTGAAAATAAATGTAAAAATTACTTGAAAAATCATATGAAATAGGCATACAGTGATCAGGATGAAAAACTTCTCCGCTACCTTAGATAATTGGATAACTTTACCTCAATACTTATAGGATTCCCTAGGTATCCTATGTAGTAATGGGATATAGCATAGCTGAGGCAAAATCTAAGGCAAAATTGGAACATTTTAAAGCTGACCACATTGGTCGCAATTAAAAAAGTCAGCATTTGTGACATTACCACACAGTGATATCTGATATGCTACAATATTTCCATATACTTGAATTAGAAAATAACTGTGCTTACCGCATAATAACTGTTGGGAAATTATAACATTTTAATAGCAAATACAGTGACTCTAGACAACACAGGTGTGGTGCTAGGTAGCTGGGGGAAGCAACTGGAAGATATGGGAGGCATAATATCAGGTGCTTTGATTAATGGTGTGTATCATTTTTGGACTGGGTTTTCAATCTGGGAGTTGCAGTTAGCTGACATCTGCGCTTCTGTGTTCAGGTCAACTTTGTTCAACTCTGCATGGTCAGAAGGTTGCACCCATTTCTTTTGATGATACACCTTGCAGCTGTCACCTTGCCTTTATCACTCTAGATGAGAATACTGTGCCTGTCCAAAAACTGCAGCTGGTGTGGAACTCCGCAATCTGTGTGTTAGGCAGTGTATCATTCTGTGAGCACAGTAAACTGGCATGGTGTGATCTCCACTGGATTCTCTCCCAACTCCCCACTGACCAGAGTGCCTTGCAGGTTAACCTCAGAGTATTATGAATTAAAGGGGGAAGTGAGATCTAAATGCACAAGGCCCTAATGGAGAATGCTCTACCAGCAGCCCCTTCCCTTTCATACCAATGGAATTTTAGCCCAGAGGTCTCTGCAGCAGTGTCTGATGAAGAGAGAGGGAATTTCTTAGGTCGATCCCAGGCCATATTAAAATCAATCTGGGAAATGTATCAGGTGGCTGCCAGAGTAGGGCTACCTGTGGGTGATTGCCAGGGTCTGTATGATTGAAGAGATTATCGAAAGGTACACAGAACTTGTGACGGGCGCTCTTCCTATACATAGCTCTGTGAATGATATACAGACTGGAGTAATGCTCCTGGGATAACAGGTGCAAGGATAATTGCCAAGGTAAGGAAAATTTATTGCTGCTTGATCGTCCAAAAGCATTTATTTTAATTCTTCAATAACAAAGTTGGGGCCAAACTGGGAAGTCTGCACTGTGGCAAATACCTGCATCCCTCTGTCAGGGATCTAGCTGAGATTAGGGTGACCAGATATCCCGATTTTATAGGGACAGTCCTGATATTTGGGGCTTTGTCTTATATAGGTGCAAATTACCTCCCACCACCTCCTGTCCTGATTTTTCACCCTTGCTATCTGGTCACCCTAGCTGAGATGCATTGTCCCATCAGGGATTCTGGGCAGCATTGTTCCTCAAGCACATCCAGTGCCTCCTGGAGTGTGTCCTTGCCAATATCCTTGGACAGAAGTGCTGGCCACTGCAGAGGAACAGGGCCACAACTGAGCTTTCTCCCAGTTTTCCCAGTCTCCTAATGGAAATGGCTGCTGACAGCGATCTATCTAATCTCTCTAGGCTTACACAGCCTTTTTAGAGTCCACATGCTCCTTGAATTGAAGGGCTGCTATTGTGCCCTGCCTCCAAATCCCTGTTTGGTGGGGAGCAGAAGGGGAGATGCTACCTGTGCTCTCTTCTTCCTTTATACAGCTGTGCAGGGGCCTGATATAATTTGGCCATGAATTCCTCAGGATAGGCACTGTGTGTCCTCCTTTTTGTCTTATTCAGTGCAGAGACCAATGGTGACTCAGCTGGATATTGGTGATAGCTGAACACTGAATTTGGACACCTTGTACTTTGAGGAAGTTTGGCTGAACCCAGCCGAACCCAAGAATCAGATACATACATTGTAGTTGATTCTGATATGCTTGGGGAGTTATATATATACATTCCCCCTGCACAGTGTGGTCAGATTAGATTTCTCCACACCATCCCAGCTCTTTCTAACGACTGAGTCAAAACTAAAAACACAGGATTTTCAGCACATTGTTTCTTTTCTTTCCCCTCCACCCCTGCCCCAGAACTGACACATAGCAACTATAGGGGGCAATGCAAGCTCATCAGTAGAACTACAGCCTGTGTATACAATTTATTCATATCAGCTACACACACTATTAACAGTCTGTAACTTTCAAGACTGAAATTTTATTTCTCTCTTTTGAATAGGTTGAGTTATTAAAAAAACAAAAACAACAACAAAAAAAACCCTGGCGATTGCGTAATTATTTTGGCTCTACAAATTCAGGTTTTCATTGTGGTTTGCTTTTAGTTGTTAGGTTTTTTTGCTTTAATACATAAAAATTGATAAGTTGGTACAGTTCATTTCAAGTCAGTAACTGAAATTAAAAAAAGCCCAACCCAACAACAAGCAAACTAAAATTGTAATTTTGAAGGAAACAGCATTGAAATTGACCAGCAGGAAAAACTGCTTTGAGTCTGCGCATGTCTCTTTGTTCATATAGTTCAGTGTATTCATCTTTCAGTGTTTGACATAATTTAATTTCTGCAAGTGAGTTTCTTTCTGACATAACTTATACTTCAAGAAATAAATCTAAAGCAGGGTGGTGAAATCAGACTAATATTTAAATGGTGTTTGAATTTTCTGAAGAACATGTTTATATATTAAACAAAAGAAAAAAATTGAATGAAGGGGTAATTGTCATAACAATAAAACAATACTGCAATATTAAATTATTCAGTTATATTTTAGTTCCATTGATTGAAATGCACTTTCCAGCAGGAGAGCAAGGAAGGAAAATAATGATAATTTCCATCTCTTCCTGATCGACAGAGTAATGTATGGGTGTGTGCTTATATTTCCCCTCCCCCATCCTCTGTCTATTATAAAAGATTATTTAGGAGATACATAGCTGAACTTCTATTAACATGATTAAAAAAGCTGCTGTTACAGTCTCTTTTGTATTATTTTCATTTTCTTTCACATAAAAAGATCTTTTAAACAATTACTATTTACTAGAGTTCCCCAACAGCAAATATGACTTAATGTTCAACATGTGCATTAAAATGCACTCTCTTTCTCTGTTCTAAAGCTGATAGAAATATAATTAAAGCAGAATTCTGCACTTAAAAATACAGCAAATAGACCACTTAAACATAGATGCAGCAGGGGTTTCTGATATCAAGGGAAGGCAAACTCAGCTGTAGTCTAGATGCTTGTAACTAGAGCTATGTGAAACTGTGATGCTCTGGCTGCCGCACACAGGAACAGAAAGGGTTAACCTCAGTAAGGAGCAGTGGAAATAAGTCTTCCAAGTGGCCCAGAGAGGCTGTATGAAGCACAGCCAATCAGGGGGGAGTTGCATGGAGCAACCAATCCGGGCTGGCAGGCTCAGATAAGAGGAGCTGCAGGAGCTCATGGAGTGAAGGTTGAGCTCCAGGAGGTGGAAGAAGTACTAGCATCATGGACAGCACAGTGTTTGAAGGTCCTGAGGTAAGGGTGAAGTAGGTACAGAGGCTGTGGGGACGAGGCCCAGGAAAAAGTGGTGAGCACTTTCAAGGAGAGCAGAATGAAACTGCCATTGACAGGGTCCCTTGGCTGGGACCCAGACTAGTGGGTGGATGATCCCTCCCCCTCCCCCACCCCGACTTGCCACTGGGAAAATAGCATGATTTTTGGACTGTGATACTAACCTCTGGAAGAGGGAAACATGGACAGTGACATGACCAGAGGGACAAGCCATGAAGAGGACACTCTGGTTCCTGAGGCTGTGAGAGGGGCTGCAGGCAGATGCAGAGAGAGTGACAGTGTGAAAACTGCAGATGGGGAGCATCAGCCTCACTTTAATCCCCAAAGTTACCGGCAGGTGCTGCCAGGCCAGTGATGAGCCCTGTGACAGAAACTTTTGTAAAAAAAACTTTAAATCTAAGTGAAACTAGTTTGGTCTGAGGTTTTGTTATAAAGCCAAAGCTCAGTGTAAATTCACCAGAGTTTGAAACCTGGACAAATTAATAGTTCAAGGTGGCAACTTTTCTACACTTCTGTGACTGAGGCCCTAGAGCTGGCCAAAATCTGAATTTCCAGCTAAATTTCTCTTTCAGTTTTCTTGCTTATTCAAAGTCATAACTCAGGGTGAAACTAAAGGGGTGAGAAACAGAACCAAGATAAATGTCCACTAAATTCCCTGCAAACAGAAAACACTGAGTAAGCGCCTTCAGGATTTGCTCAGCATCTTGCTAGATCGGGCCCTAAGTTACTATCTGTGCCTTGCACCTTAACTCAGTCATGTGCACAATACAGTATATTTCCTGTTGTGTCACTAAATAAATGTTAAGTACCTGCTTGGCTAAACTGTCTGGATCACAAGTTTTGCATCTGTTGCAGACATATCTCTACTGCTACCATGATCGATACCCTCCACAACACACCTTTCAAGATCCATAGATCCTACACATGTCTAGCACAACATGTGGTGTTCCTCATCCAGTGCACTAGATGCCCCAATAATAACTAGGTAGGTGAAACAAGACAATCACTATGCTTTCAAATGAACTTACACAGAAAAATGATCAAGCACCATATTGCCCATGGGTGAACACTCTTCATAAAATGATCACTCCATATCGGATCTCTCAGCCCTTATCCTCAAAAGAAACCTGCACAACATCTTCAAAAGTTGAGCCTGGGACCTTAAATTCATAACTTTGCTAGACACAAAAAAAAATCATGGTCTTAACAGAAACATTGGATTTATAGCTTATTACAATGATCTGTAACCCACTCAACTTCTCCCTTTTTGTCCAAGGACTGCAGAGGTGTTAACAGGCCACTTCACGTTGAATGGTCCCTTAGAATATGTGTTAACTCCTTAATGCTAAATCTGTTCCACCTTGCATTTCACTCTGACATTCTTGAGTGGCTTTCCCAGACCTGAAGAAGAGAGAGCTTTGTAGCTCAAAAGCTTGTCTCTTTCATCAAAAGATGTTGGTCCAATAAGATATATTCCTTTATCCACGCTGTTTTTTTTTTTTTTTTAAATGAAATACATTAAATGTAAGAATCTATATGTGGTTTTCTAGATTGCAAAAAGGAACAATTTTAGAGGATGGTGTGACAAAATAGATAAATGGATTTTTGCCTTGGTCTCTTCTGTAGAAGATAGAGGGAAAATTCATATTCTAACCCCTCTTCCCCATCATTTTTGTTTTGTGTGTTTTTGTTGTTGTTAAAGAGACCACTTTGGCAAAGATGGAAGTGTTTAAGAAGGAAGTTCTGGAGAGACTTGATAAACTCAAATCCAAAAAAATCACCAAAACCTTCAGAGGCTTCTGAAGGGAATAAAGTGTGAAATATTGGAGAGACTTGCAAGAAGATGCAAGCAATATTGTTTAGACTAGCAATGATTCCTTATGACTAAATCAATTCTAATGCAGTGCCTGTTCCTAACTCCCAGGATCTCCATTAGCTCCTATCTTAAGACCAGGAAAATTTACCTTGCTGGTGGGGAAACTGATTGAGAATCTAATTAAGGATGGGGTGGATAAGTGTAACTTGATCAGGTCAAACCAGCATAACTCCAGTAAAGGGAAATCATGCCTCTGTAACCTGTTAGAGTTCTTTGAAAAAGTTAATAAAATAGTAGATAAAGATGACCTGGTGAACATAATTTTATTTTGATGTTCAAAAAGCTTATGATAAGGTACCCTCATAAAAGACTATCAAGGAAAATATATATTGATGAGGTAAGGGGCAAAGTCTCAGTGGATTAAAAACTGAATAAATGATAGGAAGAAAAATTGTAGTGAATGTTGTCTTCTTAGAGTGGAGAGAGGTTAATAGGAGGATGCCCCCAGAGGTTTGTGTTGGGACCAGTGTTATTTAATATATTTATTAATGATTTGGACACTGAATTTGTTAATACTGACACTAAGTTTTAGTTAGTGAAAATTGAGGATTGAGAAATTCTAGGTAGATTTTTAGTGCAAGGGAAGATTAGGTAGTATGATGGCACATAAATTTCATCTTGGATAAGTGTGTAAGTTCTTGGTACTTGTCGTATGATCTATGGGGTAGTTTAAGCTCCAGTTAGGTTTCTTTCAGCAATCCCTCAGTGGGATTAATTTAACTGTACTCTGAGCAGGACACTCATACGTACCTTTGCAGCAGCCAAGTGAAGAAATTAGCACTTGTCTAGTTCTAAGAGTTGACAGAACTACATGAGCATTGACAATCCCCTGTCTACAATGCCATTGCATCTTTTCCCCAACTCCACAGATCAGACCACATAGAGGAAGGAGAATAGAGAAGCAAAAGGCTTGTGACTTCCATGCAAAACTCTTCCTTTCACAAATACTCAGAGGAAGTTGTTGTTGTTGTTAGATTGGTGTTGCTTTTGCTTACCACGAGGTGCTACTAACACACTTGTTGGATTGAACAAAGGTAGGAAAAAATCATTCTCTTAGCTGAAACTTTCCGGGGTCCAGCTGTTTCTTTTTACCAGAAGCCCTCACCTGTGGTGTCCCACAGGTTTCAATCCTGTCACATCTTTTGAGCAACATGGAGGGTGAGGTGTTATGGGAGTTGACACTTAGTGCTACATTTTCCCCAAGCATGGACAACCCTGCTGATTGTCCCAGTGTTGAGGAAAACTAGGAACCTGAATAAGTGGCTCAGGTTGAATCCAGAAAAGACTGAGGCCTTTTCACTGGCATTGAATTTCACACCAGTGAGCACTATAAGTGATACAGAATACTCAATGTATCACCTGTTCACACAATAAAGTGGTGTAGTGTGCTATGTGGTCATGTATCTTAATTTACATAGGATAGTCAATTCATGCTATACTCAAAACTACGATACCCACACAAGGAAATAAAGAAACAAATCAACAGAGCCAGACGTGTACCCAGAAGCCTCCTGCTACAAGACAGGCCCAGAAGAGAAACCAACAAAACTCCACTGGCCATCACCTACAGTCCTCAGCTTACACCTCTCCAACGCATCATCAGTGATCTACAACCCATCCTGGACAATGATCCCTCACTTTCACAGACCTTGGGAGGCAGGCCAGTCCTCGCCCACAGACAACCTGCCAACCTTAAGCATATTCTCACCAGCAACCACGCACCACACCATAACAACTCTAACTCAGGAACCAACCCATGCAACAAACCTCGATGCCAACTCTGCCCACATATCTACACCAGCAACACCATCACAGGACCTAACCAGATCAGCTACAACATCACCGGCTCATTCACCTGCACGTCCACCAATGTTCTATATGCCATCATATGCCAGCAATGCCCCTCTGCTATGTACATTGGCCAAACTGGACAGTCACTATGCAAGAGGATAAATGGACACAAGTCAGATATCAGGAATGGCAATATACAAAAACCTGTAGGAGAACACTTCAACCTTCCTAGCCACACAATAGCAGATGTAAAGGTAGCCATCTTGCAGCAAAAAAAATTCAGGACCAGACTCCAAAGAGAAACTGCTGAGCTCCAGTTCATTTGCAAATTTGACACCATCAGATCAGGATTAAACAAAGACTGTGAAAGGCTATCCAACTACAGAAGCAGTTTCTCCTCCCTTGGTATTCACACCTCAACTGCTAGCAGAGCACCTCACCCTCCCTGATTGAACTAACCTCGTTATCTCCATACTGATTTATACCTGCCTCTTGAGATTTCCATTACTTGCATCTGAAGAAGTGAGGTTCTTACCCACAAAAGCTTATGCTCCCTATACTTCTGTTAGTCTCAAAGGTGCCACAGGACCTTCTGTTGCTTTTTACAGATTCAGACTAACACGGCTACCCCTCTGATACTTGACATCATGCTATACTGTAAGTGTCAATAAAATCCATTCCATTTAAACCAAAGTCCAATTCAGGTTTTTCTAATGCTAACTAAGGTGAGAGAACAGACAGTGTGTCCTCTTCACAGTTGACATGGATTCAGAATTCATTAAGCTTTAGTCTAGTAATAGGAGAAGCTTTTGTAGTGTTTTCTATACTCCTTCTTGAAAAGGATCTGCTTTTACCATTAGTACTGAGGCAAAAATATGCCATCTACAAGATGGAACATTTGGTGCTCTGGGTAAATACAGTCAGAAAAGATGACTTGTTGGCATATATATTTAAAATCAGAATTGCATTATCTTGGTCAATTTATGCTTTTAATTCTATGGCAAATATTAATAGAGTTCCTTAAATAAAAACAGGGCTGACTTTTTTTCTTTTGTTGTTGCAGCCCAGTTTGTATTTACATCCAGTCATTTATTGCCCATTAAAGAAGTAATGCTATGTTAATGTAAGGGGAAAAAATCAATGCTACTCAGATCAGTAGCTGTGGGGAAACAGTGCAGCAGCTGGTTTGCAAACAGCAAGCCAACATAGATCAATGAAATTACAAGCTAAATCTGCTGATGCTCACAAACTGCTCCAGCATTGTGATGTCTAACCTTTCTCAAGTTCAAGATCTCTGGCAAGCCAGCAATAGCTAAATGGGGGGAAAAAACAGAAACAAAGAAAAAAACATAACAGTGTAGTGGAGAATTTTAGCATGATATCTAATATTCCACTTTTGAACTTATCAGTATAACTGCACATTTGTAACCAATATAAAAGCCACTGTAATCTCTCAGTGAGCAATGCTGCAATCTACATACTCTAGAGATTTTCTTCCTTCAGAATTTTCAGATCTGTCACATACTACCTTGAACTGTAACACTGGAGGGCTAGGGAGCACTTCAGTAATGTGCTTGGTAATGTGCATTCCAGAAAATAATTTATCAATGAGCACCAGCAGGGCTTCTGGGATGTGCAATGTCTTTTGTTTTATGGCTTAGTAGTAGCCTTTAAAAGAGTTTGGATTTTGTGCCATTGTAAATTAAACATGCAAGATACTCTACTTGTTGCACGATAGATTTATTTGCATATTTTATACTGTTTTCATTGTAAGGGGAAAAGCCCCTGTTCACCCAAGAAAAACAAAGAAAATTGTGGAATTTAGCCTCATGTGAGTAATTTCCTTCCTCTTTTTGATATGACTTTTTCCAAATTCACTACAGCCCCCAACCTGGTTGTGTCACTGATTTAAATGTACCAGTGCTTCCTAGGAGAGAATTGCCAAGAAAGGAGTGGGGGTGAGCCTTGAAAGGCTGGTGCAAAATGGAACAAACAAGCCAGACTTTTTCCAAAGGGCAAAACATGATTTCTTCCCTTCCCCCCACCCACCCAAAAAATCATTCAGTCTGCTAGAAACAATTATAACAGTGCTTTGTGTGTGTGTGTATGCTCTTGTCATCCAAAGATCTCAAAGTGCTTTGCAAATATGAATTAAACCTCAACACTCCTGTGATGCAAGGTATTATGTATTTAGAGATAGGTAAATAAGGCATTGAGTTGTTAGTGAATTCTTCAAGATCATCTTGGAGAACCAGGAGAGAGCTGGCAATAAAATTCTGGAGTCCCGACTACCTGTATTCTGTTCTAGACCACACAAAGTACAAATCTGATTATGGTAGAAACCACTACTTTCTCTCAATGCTTTCAGTAAAAATGTCTGTCTCATCCTGGAGAGCTAGGAAAGAAGTCAGCTGACTCTACAGACACAATGTGCAAGAACAAAATTAACAGGAGGGTTATCTATGGCTTATTTCAAGTACTTTCAACTGTTTCTAAACTGCAGATTCATCCCTGTGTTGGAATCAAAAGTAGTTTTTCCACAAACCTTCTCAAATGTTAAAAAATGTCAAATGAGGAAATGAATGTTCAGCTCTGAAGTAATAAATAGGTTTCATTCTTTACTACTTTCCTTTCTTCATAGGTTTCCCCATTTTGGTCTGTTGCAGGTGGTTATTGAAATGTTGGTTGGTTTTTTTTTTTTCCCCTCCCTCCCCTGATTTGATATTTTACTGTGCTGCTTAGTGAGACTGCTGACAGGATAGTTAATAGTTGACCTAGGGAAAAAATAGCATATGGAAATGGGGGAGATAGTTACTAGTTACCACAAGTTCTATAGTAGTAACTTGAGTTTATTTTGGTGCTCTAGACACTGATAGACATTTTGTGCCACTTTTTGGTTTAGAACTAATGATTTGCCTGACCATCACAACCATTGTGTAGGATACGGGCAGATTTCAGAATCCAAATCAAGATTTGCCTTTGACATCAGGCTCTCATCTGTTTAATGGGCTGAAACACAGCTTGATTCTAACAGATCCAGGCTTTGCGGTGCTTAAACTCCAGATTTAGATCTGAATTTTGTGTCCTATGCTCATCTCTCTTCAGAAGTATTGAATGGTCACACTGGCATTGTTGGAAAAAAAAATTGAATTAAGAAGAGAGGGTGAAATGCTGGCCCTATTGAAGCCAATGTGAACTTTGTCAGTGACTTCAGTGGAAGCAGGATTTCACCGAAGTTGATGGTTTTTGAAGATATGAATATTTCCATTTCTCTGTGTAACAGATGAGCTATATTTCCTGTAAAGGAGAAATTCTGAGATGTAACTAGAGAAATTGAAATACATCCACTCTCCATGTTTAGCTCAGGTTTGCTTTGTCCAATAGAGAAACAGGAGAAGTGGCTTTTATTTATACTTTTTTCATTTAAAATACACTGACAATCAGAAAAATGAAGCATGTGCATTGTAAGAAACTATAATATTTTAGTGGAGAAAACAAAAGGGATGATAGTGGCGGTGGGGTTATCTTGTTCAGACTTTTTTTTTATGATAAAACATCCACATGCCCAGAGATCCACAGCAATAATTCCTCTTGACTGCAGTAAGTACCTACTTTTGAGGAAGAGAAAGCTGATGAGCAGCAAGCTTCCCTGCTGCTAAATTCATCTAACAATCCACTCCTGATATTTTCTGCTTTTAAGGCCAATAGGAACTTTGTAGATTGGTTTGATGCTCTCCTTCTCAGTGTAGTTAGGATCCTGAAACTTATCAGGAGGAGCTAGGGTTCAAATAGGCTACTAAAGAGCTTCTGACTTGAACATTACCCAGTTTATACTACTGCATCAGCCACAAAAAGGAAATACAATTTATAGGTATAGGCTGAAATGGGGACCTTCACCGAAACCCTGGAGCTTTAGGGACAGAGTGGTCTGAAATTTGGACTTGTACCTGAATCCACACTATATTAGGACCTCTATAGAGAGACAAACTGGAATCCTGAATCAAAACATCTTTGAAATTTGGCAGTTTTAAAGCTAAAGCTACCTTCTCCTTGTTTCATCATTCATATGGGCAGATGACCATTCAACGTCCTTATCAATGCGACCCACACATCTCAATGGGTAGGAAACTTGATTGAAACAGTGGTATGGGAATATAGCATTGGCTCCTCCTCCAGGGGCTCTGCCTCCCACTGGCCAGCCAGAGGGAGATGGGAGCTGATTGGCCTCTTGTCTCCCCCCTTCCCAGCACTTAATTTAAACCTTTGCTCTGGTCTTTTGGAGCCTCCTGCTCCATTTTACCTGCCCTTCCTCCCCTGGTAGTTGTAACATAGGGACTGTTTTTTAAGATGCTGTAGTTGGCCAATTTCCTGTTTTAGGGATCAGGAATTGATTTTTTTCCTATTGTGGCCAAACTGGCAGAGCCTGGTGGGGATTTTTTGCCTTCCTCACAGCATCATGGAGGCACAGGGAGGTTAAATAGCAGTAGGATTTAGAAATGGATAGTAATCCGTATGACTGTTTAGTTTGTTGCGATTTACAGCCAGTGTCCACTGCAGATAAAAGGCCAAAGGGCCAGCATCCAAAAGCAAGGAAATGGGATTTTGCTGGTGGACCTCTGTGTCTATGGAAGAAGGGGAGATGTGTGACTTTCCAGGCTGAGCTTCTTCTTGGGTACACTTTGTTCCCCTCTCAGGAGTGGTTGCAGAGAGGGGAAGAGAAAGAGGTGAGAGGATTTAGAAATGAACTGAATCCTAGGGATAGGCTGAGGAGAGTCTACCCTGAGTTATTGGTTTTATGGTGGAAGCCCTGCAACACCCACACTGGATCCATTTAAATGCCTGGTACATGAGAGTTGGCGGAGAAAGGGGAGTTAGTGCCCCTCCTCAGTGTTTATAAAGTTGAGGCTTTCCGCTTATATCCACCCCTGTCTGTTGTTCATTCACCTGGGTGTCCTGATCAACATATTGTAGCTTTAAGTCACTGCTTACATCATTGCAAATGACCCAGCATCCTTTAGACCACTGTGGATAAGGAAAACATAACAAAAGGGGACAGCATTGCTCTTCCCATCATCAGCTAGTCAGTGCACTACAGCAGGGCTGCTCTGCACTGAAACAGGATTCAGACATAGAGGAAAATATGAACTCTACAACTTGTGTAAAAGCTAAAAAACAGAAGAGACTGGGGAGGAATTAAATGTGTATTGTATTACAATATCAGATTTGTAATGCCAGTGCCTGTTTCTCTCCTCCTCCCTCTCCCTGCACAGCCTGGCTTGCTGAAACTGGAAATTAATGTTAGATGGACTATCTTTGACATTCATTTTCATCATTCTGATGCTTAGTACCCTGAACCAACTTTCTGATAATGAAGTTCATGCTAGAAGGACATACTGGACTTTCATATATGAGAGTCTAATTTGTCTGTGAGACTAGTACTGCTTATTGCTGTTTATTATAGAAGCACTGCTAGATCTGCAATGGTTAGGGATTCTGTCCACATTTTAACTATGAATGCTGGTTTTCAAGGGTTTAAAGCGCAACTGTTATATTTGAATAGGACTAATGCTCCATAGAGTCTTAGCCAGTGAGAAAATGATTCCGCAAATTTTACATTTGAGTTGGTGTAATGGGGTGCACTCACCTCTTCTGTGCACCTCCTTGGCTGAGTGAGTGTGCCTGCACTTTCTGTCTGCTTTGTGGTGAGTCTTCAGCTACCCAGCCCTCCAGCTGAGTCAGTCTGTGTGTGAGATAAATCAAACACCTTCCATGATGTACATCCAACAGGGGGCATATCTCAGTGCCCTCTGTAAGGTCCCTTTATCTGCAGCCCTATCCCTGGACTTGCTCCTCAGTCACTCTAGCAGAGCCTATTGCTGTACCCCAGGGCCTGTTGCTGTACCTATTGTCTGAACAGTCTCCCAGCCCTTTCTGGGATCCCTCAAATTGTCCCTGCTCTTCAAGTAGTCTTGGCCCTAGTGTGGGGCCACACTCCCAAGGGCTCCCTCCCTGTGGACTCTCCATCTCTCTAGGCCTTAGTGGCCCAGCTGAAGAGTTGGGGCTAGAAAAGAGTTCAGTTTCCTTTCTGGGGTGCATCAAAGTCCAGGCCACTTTCCCAGTGGCTGGGGGCAGGAGGCAGCCTGCCCTCTATCTGGGTTCCAGCTCAGGGACCCTATAGATAGCAGCCATCCACCATGTCCCTCTAAATAAACTGCATTTCTGCTACAATTATCAGGGTCACTTCCCTGTTGTCCCAGCACATTCTTCACCCTTAAATCAGGGCCTTGTCCTGTTTGATTCCCAGCAGCCATCCTGGAGCTATTTCACATTCTCCCCGCCCCTCCCTTCTGCCAGCACTGCTCTGTCCAAGGTCCTGTAGCTCCCTCAGCCAGCCAGGTGCACTATCCACTCTCTTCCAACTCTAGCAAGGAAGTGAACAGTGCTCTGCACTGCAGCTCCTTTTATATGGGCCTGCTAGGCCTGGATTGGCAGCTCCCTGCAGCCCTTTTCTGATCTAGGCTGCTTGGAAGACTCACTCTATTGCCCTTTTCTGGGGTGGGGTGTGGCAGGGCCTCCAGCAGGGGGCCTCAGGACCTAGTCCACCCCATCATAGTTTCTTTCTTTGCATTAGAGAAGTCTCAAAAGTATGAAAAATTAAAAAAAAAGCAACACTTTTTTCATGCCGGCTGACCTGAAAGTGATTAAGTGGATTTTCTGTGTGTGTGTGTGGTGTTGAAAATGAAAATTATTTAATTACAAAAACAGCTACTGTGTATTGTGGAATCTGAGTACTTCTGTAATGACAAGCTCAT
The DNA here is from genome assembly GCF_013100865.1 of Trachemys scripta elegans. NCBI lineage: Eukaryota > Metazoa > Chordata > Testudines > Emydidae > Trachemys > Trachemys scripta. The sequence continues at coordinate 131,643,993 of NC_048300.1, read as the reverse complement.
TAGCCCTCTGTTGCTAAGATTCTCCTGCCTTCACCTAGTGGCAAATGTCTCTGACCTGATCAGATGCCAAATCCTCCCATCCTTTGTGCATTGTGCTGTTTATGACAATCTGCCTCATATGCCTAACTTCACCTAGGCCCCTGTAAAAGTTCACATTCAGGATTTTAGAGTTAGTGCTGTTACTCCTGAAGGTTCTAAAGATGAGCATTCAGTATTCTGTACCCGGTGATTTTTTTTAGGCAAGGCCCTTCCTTTCCTCACCACCTCCATTTTTTTTTACTTTTTTTTTCTCTCTCCTTCCTCATCTCTTCCACAGATGACTCCATGGAATTTTGTTTGTTTTTGCTGACGTTCAAATATGAGTTACCTCCTTGCTACTGGCTTTCTGAGGAAGGAGCTGTTTTGGGAGAGCAGGATGTTAGGGTTTCCAGTGTGAAGGAGGCTGGTCAAGTCAGGACTCCAGAGTCCAAACTGTACCACTTTCCTTCCTCACAGGTACAAGCCTACCCCGCCCTCAGAAAAACACAGAAAACTTTTAGTAAATTAATCAGTCATCCGGTGATATAGTTGTAGTTTGCCAGTTTCCTATGTACTAATACGTGGAATTCTTGTGACTGGAATAGTGTCTCATGTTAAATCTTAGTAATTACAGCAATATTAATGAAAATATTGAGATGCTTTATTTACACAGCATTGGACTCAAATGACCTCCAGACTCAGAACCATGGCCATATAGAATTCAAACAGTCACTCAGACTTTGGTCCAGAGATCCTGCAAACGTAGGTATCAGTAGTCTGTGACCGTGAGTATGTCTAAGAGGGCACGTTCTTGCATGCCAAAATGCTGTCTCAGAGGCTGAAATGGTGAAATCTGTAATGTAAGTGTTGGAGTGGAGGGCTTTCACTTCACTCTATTCTATAGTATTGGAGAGGAAGAGCCAATACTGAAATTGAAATTTCAGTAAATGAAAGTGTTCGATATGATAACTATACCAAACATGATTTTGTTAAAAATGCTGCAGAAACATTTGGCTAAAAATGGAAATTTTCCAAGATGTTGACAGTGCCATTTTCCAAAAAAGGGCTTTTTCTGTCAGAAAAACTTTACTTGTGAAAAAAATCTAATTACAATAATGTTAATGGACAGACATTTAGTAACTTTATATATAACTAGTGATTAACAGTCTGCATTGTATTACTTGTGACACTCAGGCCTGGTCTACACTAGGAGTTTATCTTGAATTTAGCAGCGTTAAACCAAATTAACCCTGCACCTATCCACACAACGAAGCCCTTCACTTCGATATAAAGGGCTCTTAATATCGATATCTGTACTCCTCCCCGACAAGGGGAGTAGCGCTGAAATCGGTATTGCCATTTCAAAATTAGGATTAGTGTGGCCGCAATTCAACGGTATTGGCCTCCGGGAGCTATCCCACAGTGCATCATTGTGACCTCTCTGGACAGCAATCTGAATTCTGATGCACTGACTAGGTAGACAGGAAAAGCCCTGCGAACTTTTGAATTATATTTCCTGTTTGCCCAGCGTGCAGAGCACAGGTGACCACACAGAGCTCATCAGCACAGGTAACCATGCAGTCCAAGAATCGAAAAAGAGCACCAGCATGGACCGTACAGGAAGTACTGGATCTGATTGCTATATGGGGAGAGGAATCCGTGCTAGCAGAACTGCGTTCGAAAAGACTAAATGCTAAAACATTTGAAAAGATCTCCAAGGGCATGATGGAGAGAGGCCACAATAGGGACTCACTATAGTGCTGCGTGAAAGTTAAGGAGCTCAGACAAGCCTATCAAAAAACAAAGGAGGCAAACGGTTGCTCTAGGTCAGAGCTGCAGATATGCCGCTTCTTCGCTGAGGTGCATGCAATTCTGGGGGGGGGAGGGGCCACCACCACTACCCCACTTCTGACCATGGATTCCGAGGCGAGGGTAATCTCAGCCATGCCTGAGGATTCTGCAGACGGGGAAGATGAGGAGGAGAAGGATGATGACGAGCTTCCGGAGAGCACACAGCACTCCTTCTCCCCAACAGCCAGGATCTTTTTCTCAGCCTGACTGAAGCACCCTCCCAATCCCCAGACAATGAGGCCATGGAAGGGACCTCCGGTGAGTGTACCTTTGTAAATATAAAACATGGTTTAAAAGCAAGCGTTTTTAATGATTAATTTGCCCTGAGGACTTGGGATGCATTCGCAGCCAGTGCAGCTACTGAAAAAGTCTGTTAAGGTGTCTGGGGATGGAGTGGAAATCCTCCAGGGACATCTCCATGAAGCTCTCCTGGAGGTACTCCAAAAGCCTTTCCACAAGGTTTCTTGGCAGTGCCGCCTTATTCCATCCTCCGTGGTAAGACACTTGACCACGCCATGCTAGTAGCAAGTAATCTGGTATCATTGCATGACAAAGCCTGGCAGCATATGGTCCCAGTGTTTGCTTGCATTCAAGCAACATCTGTTCTTTATCTCGCTGTGTTGTCATCAGGAGAGTGATATCATTCCAGGTAACCTGGTTGAAATATGGGAATTTAATTAAGGGGACAGAGGTGACCGTTCCTACTGGGCTGTTTGGCTAACTGCAGGGAAGGATTTCTTTTCAGCCACAGGCAATGTGAATAGTGTTCACCATGAAAGAGTATAAGCATTGTTCTGTAAAATGTATCCTTTTAAATACTTATCTCCCTTTTTTCCCCTCCCTTCTGCAGCTGCAAATTTTTCAAGCCTCCCTCCTCCATCCCAAAGGCTATCTCAGATAAGGCGTCGGGGGTGGGGGGGAAGGATGCGAGACAAAATGTTCTCGGAAATCATGGAATCCACCCGCAACGAAAGAGCTCATCTGAATGAGTGGAAGGACACGGTATCAAAGTACAGGAAAGATGCCAGTGAACGTGAGGCCACGAGGGACGCTCGAAATGATGTGGCAGGCTGCAACGCTGGGGCTGCTGCGTGATCAAACGGACATGCTCCGGCATCTGGTGGAGCTTCAGGAACGGCAGCAGGAGGACAGAGTGCCGCTGCAGCTGCTGTATAACCTCCCTCTCCCTTCACCATGTTCCATAGCCTCCTCACCCAGACGTGTAAGAATGCAGGGGGAGGGGGCGGCTCCGTGCACCCTCCCACTCCACCCCAGTGGACAGCCCAACCAAAAGGCTGTCATTATATTGAACTTTTTTAGTGACCTTTTCCTTCCCTTCTATCCTCCTCCCAAACCCCACCCGGGCTACCTTGTCAGTTCTCTCCCTCTTTTTATAATCAATTAATAAAGAATGCATGATTTTTTTAAATGATAGTGACTTTATTTCCTTTGAAAGCAAGCTGGGATTGAAGAGGGAGGGTGGGCTGCTTACAGAGAACAAGTCAATCAAGGGGTGGGTTTTCATCAAGGAGAAACAAACAGAACTTTCACGCGGTAGCCTGGCCAGTCATGAAACTGGTTTTCAAAGCTTCTCTGATGCACAGCACTGCCTGGTGTGCTCGTCTAATCACCCTGGCATGTGGCTGAGCGTAATCAGCAGCCAGGCGATTTGCCTCAGCCTCCCACCCCGCCATAAAGGTCTCCCCCTTAATCTCACAGAGATTGTGGAGCACACAGCAAGCAGCAATAACAATGGGAATATTGGTTTGGCTGAGGTCTGAGCGAGTCAGTAAAGTGCGCCAGCGACCTTTTAAACGTCCAAATGCACATTCTACCACCATTCTGCACTTGCTCAGCCTGTATTGAACAGGTCCTGACTACTGTCCAGGCTGCCTGTGTATGGCTTCATGAGCCATGGCATTAAGGGGTAGACTGGGTCCCCAAAGATAACTATAGGCATTTCAACATCCCCAACTGTTATTTTCTGGTCTGGGAAGTAAGTCCCTTGCTGCAGCCCTTTAAACAGAGTAGTGTTCCTGAAGATGCGAGAGTCATGAACCCTTCCCGGCCATCCCACGTTGATATTGGTGAAACGTCCCTTGTGATCCACCAGTGCTTGCAGCACCATTGAAAAGTACCCCTTGCGGTTTATGTACTGGCTGCCCTGGTCCTCCGGTGCCAAGATAGGGATATGGGTTCCATCTATCCCCCCCCACCATAGTTAGGGAATCCCATTGCAGTAAAGCCATCCACTATGACCTGCACGTTTCCCAGAGTTACTACCTTTGGTAGCAGCAGCTCAGTGATTGCTTTGGCTACTTGCATCACAGCAGCCCCCACAGTCGATTTGCCCACTCCAAATTGATTCTCGACTGACCAGTAGCTGTTTAGCATTGCAAGCTTCCACAGGGCTATCACCACTTGCTTCTCAACTGTGAGGGCTGCTCTCATCTTGGTATTCTGGCCCTTCAGGGCAGGGGAAAGCAAGTCACAAAGTTCCATGAAAGTGCCCTTACGCATGCAAAAGTTTTGCAGCCACTGGGAATTGTCCCACACCCGCAACACTATGCGGTCCCATCAGTCTGCTTGTTTCCCAGGCCCAGAATTGTTCCATGGCATGAACCTGCCCCATTAACAGCACGATCTCCAAAGCGCCAGGGCCAGCAGTGGAATTCCATGTCCATGTCCTCATCACTCTCGTCACTGTGCTGCCATAGCCTACTCCTCATCGCCTGGTATGGCAGGTTCTGGTTCAGCATAAACTGCACAATAACGCGCGAGGTGTTGACAATGTTCATGACCACTGTCTTGAGCTGAGCGGGATCCATGCTTGCCGGTATGGCATCTGCACTGTTCACCCAGGAAAAAGGCGTGAAATGGTTGTCTGCCTTTCCTTTCCTGGAGGGAGAGGGAGGTTGTACCCAGAACCACCCGCAACAATGTTTTTGGCCCCATCAGGCATTGGGATCTCAACCCAGAATTCCAATGGGCAGAGGAGACTGCAGGAACTATGGGATAGCTACCCACAGTGCAACGCTCCAGAAATCAATACTAACCCTGGTACATGAACGCACACCGCCAAATTAATGTGCCCGCATACATTTGACTTTATACAATCTGTTGCCAAAAATCTAATTCTGTAAATTCGGATTAATCCCGTAGTGTAGACATACCCTTAGAAACTTAAAACTTAACTCCGAAATTTAAAAAAGAAAATTATTTTTCCCTGTCAGTTTCTCTGCTGTGTTTCTATTAGTATTGATGGACCACATGGCTTCATTTTGTTTACTTTCCTGCTAATGCAGGCATTGATGTCAGCTGGGATGCTCACAGCTTGGGGAATACTGCCTTATACCTAATGGCTAGAGAGCCAGCACTGACACTTTGCTATCATTAACTTTTGTGGGATAGATTCTTCTTCAAAAAGAAGTAGTTGAATTATCCAGATGACACTTCACAGCAGAGTATATCAATTTTAACAATTTAAAATGTTGGTCCTCAATTATGTTACTATTTCTCTATTTATTTAAGGGTATGATTTAAACAAAACAAAAAACCCCAAGGAAATTCAAGTTAAGGCTGACAATCATCTATCTAGAACCCAACTTATACAGCACATACAATATGGAAAATCAGCTAGTCTTTTGAGGGGCCCTACATGCCTAGGCACATAAAGTGTGTTAAGGACAGAATGGCAACTTGTATTTTTTTTTCCTCTCAGATTCGTTAAGTTTCCTTAACCCTTCAGTGCTGATGTTTTGTCAGTTACAGTTTTAGTAGAATGCCAGCACATTCTTGATGCTTTTGGTTACCATGGATAAGTGTATTTCTTTGCTTCTTCTGGAACATTGTCCATTATTAAACCAGTTAACATTAACTTACTTTGTTACACACCATTTAAATATGACTTTTAAAGTCTTATTTCTAACACTTTATTTTGTTAAAATGAGCGTTTCCAAAGTCAGGAGACACTTTAAAAATTGTCAAACTTTTCCTGCCAACCTTCAAAGGTCAAAAGCAGCGGTGGGTGACACCTAAAATTCAAATGTAATTAATTGGAGATTTACTGGGATTGTACGCCAATCTCCCAGTAGCTCAGAGGTGACATAGTATCTAACCTTTCAAGATCCCAGGAGAGGGTCAGGTGGATGTGAGGATAAACTGTAAACTATACTGAGTACTCTAGTGTAACTTCTTAGTAAAACACCATTTGCTCTCACCGTGGAATTATGAGTTTACATTCAGCAAATTAAAAAGAAAACAAAACAAATCCTCAATCTCAGGCATGTCCTCTAAGTACAAAGTTGATGTATTTATTTAAAGCTCAGCTCACGTGGTCTGTTCTTGGATCATTAAACTGAAGGACTTGTACAGTCATAATTTTTAATGAAGCATGTTTGAATAATTATGCTAATTTATAAAGCACTAGAATCAAATCAAGTGATCAAAGTTTTCATGATTGTTATCATGTGTTCCTAATACCACCCCCCACCACTGTTTCCTGGATACACTGTAGCCAAGGCCTGTCTCAGGCATGTAGTTGGAAATTGGCACTAATCAGTACAGAACATTAAAAAAACCCACTTTACACTAGAAATGAAATACAAATAATGTTACGTGTGTATAGTGGACTCTATATGAGTTTGAAGGTAATATAGCTCCAACAGACACTAGCCTAAATACAGTCTACAATCAATACTGCATTCTGCCTTGACAGAAAGCTGAATTTTTATCTGTTAAATGTGTGAGCTTGGGGCAGCTCTGTGTCTGAAGTGGTTTAAATCTGAAATGTGATGTGCTGCAAAGAAAGTTGATTGACATCTTTGTTTATTGAAAAGTATTACATGAACAACAAAACACGGGCAGATACAGAACACTCCATTGCAAAGTGCAGCTGTGTTATTTTTCAGTCCTATGTGTTCTGCCTCTTTGATGCTTGTCTGTAATAAAGCCAGAGGATATAAAACAAACAAGAATCCTCTTTGATTCAATAGTCAACAATTTGGACAGGGGTGACTTTTTTAAAATTTATTTTTGTAGGCTGTGGGGACAGAAGAATTTCCTTTGAAAACCAGATCGTTTTTTGTTTGTTCTTATGTTTTTGAACTTTAGAATAAATTTAATAAGTAAACAAACTTATTTTAAGTGGTTGAAATATTTGTGTGTGCTCTAAAGTGAGAAAAGGACATTAATGACTAATCTTAAAGCATTAAACATGCAGAATAAGGAATTAAGTTCCATTTAGATTTTATGTTAGAATAATTATCCCCTTCAATGAAATTTGCCCATGTTTTATTAAAGCTTTATTATGTCAAGGTAAATAGAGGTTAATGCTGCTGTTACTTCTTCCAATGAAGTATTATCTTTAATCTTGCTTTAGTAAAATAGTAGCAAATTGCACAGTAGGGGTAATCACCCTAGGCTAATTTAGAGAGTTATAAAATCTTCTAAGAACACACAGTAGTTTAAAATAGAAGTCTCCGGAAAACATGAAATGTAATGTAACTTGAATATTTTTTTTTACTCATTAAGAAAGTCCATAAATCTATTTTCTTCCTTAAGTTAACTTCTGTTGTTAGTAATATGTACATTGTGGAAAAACCTAGAGCTCTGCTCCGCAGTAGTCAATGCCTTATTTCTCTCGAGGTGTCCTCAGTTACTTCATAGATTTTCATGATTTACCCATTACAGAACATCCATGTGATTAAACAAAATAATAGTCTGTCTTTACTGCAATAAAGCCCATGGGCCCTTGCCATGATCAGCACTGAATGCAATCACCTCTCTTCTATTTCTGTGTTATGGAAGGTACCCTACTTTAGTGGTGCACTACTGACTAATTAAGCATGCCATAAGAAGATAGTGACTTGGATGCAGAGGATAGCAAGCCTCTGAGACCCAAATTTAACACCCTAGAATGGATTAACTTTACAGGAAAATTGCATGCCTTTGGTTTGTGTGTGCCTCTGCTCTACAGCAGTTATTTATGGGGTATAAGTCCTTCCAGTCACAAAGTACTTTTACAATCTACCAGCTCTCTATTATTTTCTTGTGTTCCTGTGCCGTTGAGATCCTATGCGCCATACATGTTCTTCATTCAGGCCAATATATAGAAGCACTAATTTTTGCCTTTACTCCTCTTAAAAGAGCCCTTATACCCTGTTTTACTAACTCGATATATTTCTTTAGCAAGTGGGGCCTGGATCATCTGCTAGGATTATCTGGGCATATTTCACCTAATCAATTCCCTGCCCTTGCAGGTGTTTTAAGCATTGGTGGCACCTCCATTTCACCTGTTCTCTGCCTGTGGTACACCACAATATAGTCTCCTGAGAACTTAAATACTTTAGTCTAACTAAAAACATTGGGCTCAATATGGGGGTATCTGGTCTGCTAACTCAGCGACAATGACTCTTCCTCCACCTGCTGTAATTCATCCCTCAGGCATGCTGCAGCAGCCTATCCCTGGGAAGGGCCCAGGCCAGATGACCCCTAGGCACAGGTATTTCACTCACACTACCACAACTGTAAGTAGTTTGTGCAGCAACACCAGTTAGCTAGGAACCCTCCTGCTGCATTATAGTGTTAAACTGCCTAGGCTTCCAGCTTCTCCTAGATCCGTTCCTATCCCAGTCTTGCCCAAGCTTTGTTACAACCAGTTTCAGCCTTGTTCATACCCCATTCCAACCTTGCTCCAGTCCTGCACTTGCCTCCTGCTGCCCAGGCCCTTGGACTGGCTCCTGCCGGGCTTTGAGCTTTGCCCTGCATCTGGACTATGACAACAATCCTGATTTGACTTGATTACAGACTCTGACCCTAGTACTGACCCATGATCTATCCCTGGACCCTGGTTTCAGTGCTGCTCAGTCCAGTCCTGACTCTGCATCTAGTTTTGACCCTTGGTACCTGTTCTTGACCATCACTCCAACCACCAACCCTGACTGTCTAGAACCCAGAGCCTGACAGTTTGCACAGACTTCCATACCAGACCCCAAGGCCTAGATGAAGCACATGGGTGCTGGAGAACCCAGAGACAGTGTCTCCACTGCAGAACCAAGTTCTTCAGCTGCAGTTAGAGAACGCCTCCCTCTGAGCAGAAGTCCAGATCCCTGTGGGACCTTTGGGCCCCCTATAGCAGCAGCCGCAGAATGTGGTCCAAAAGCCCCCTTGCCAGATCAGTTTAATGGCGATGACCTTAAGTTTCAGGGGTTTATTAACCAATGCTGCTTGCTATTCCTGATGCAGTCATTTTTGTACCAAAGGTGAATTACAAGTGTATAGCAGCCCTCGATTGGGTATCACCGCTCCTGTAATGGGCTGACCTGATGGCTGGCCACTTTGAAGATTTCATCCACGCTTTCTTGTTAATATTCAAAGACCCCAACTGAACCTGCACTGCTGAAGTGGCCCTCCGCTAACTCACGCAGGGTCACCGACCCATCTCTGCCTACGCAGCCCAAAATGGTGTCTGGAACAAGCCCAGATCTCCCATTTTTGTTGGGGACTGAACAATGCCATAAAGGACAAGCTAGCTTAGGTCAATCCCCCTGTTTGAGTTACCATCCTACATCAAGCTCCACATAAGAACTGATAACTGGCCACTCGAGTGTTGTCTGGAAAAGAAACAGGCTTCCATCTATGCCCAGCCTTGTATCGAGGGCCTCTTGTGTGTGCCCTTTGCTCAGTTCTGGACCAGAGACTGTGCAGATCAACACCACTAGGAGGTGCTCCACAGACAAATAGAAGGAGTACTAGTACTGAAATGATCTCTGTCTGTACTGTGGAGAAGGTGACCACTTCACCTCAGCATATCCCCACAAACCTAACCCCACTATAGTGATGGGGAAACCACCCTGTCCAGCCCCAGAAGAGGGATTGCAGCTTGACATAATCCAGAGAGCAAGTTCCCCAAATGGATCTCCTGTGCTGCCTACAGATGCCCCTCACCAGTGGACCTCCAACAACCACACCAGAAAATCCCTCTCTAGCTCTGAGACTCAGCTACACCCAAAATAAGTTGCACTCCACTTAGACTGATCAACTCCGGAGCATCCAGCATCATTATGGACTTGGTCTTTGCCCAAGAAACAACTTGCCCCTACAGCAGATGGGGACTATTTACAGCAGTATGTTATCCTCTGGACCCATTTCTTATGAGACACCACCTTTCCAGGGTGAAATCTGGGATCCCCAGGAGATTATGCAGTTTGACCTGATCCTTTTGGGTCATATTGGACCTCCCCTGGTTCTGCTGCTAGAACCCAGGCATTTCCTGGACAGCGTGGGAGGTATGGTTCGACTCTGGGTTCTGCTGGCTGCAATGCCTAGTAAAATCCAATGGGGTGGGGGGAGGGAGAGACAGAATCATCCCCTGGGAAAGCATCCTCTGTGCTTAATAGTACATCAGCATTTTCCTTTACAAAAGCCATGTTGACTCCCAACATATTGTATTTATCTATGTGTCTGATAACCAGCGGTGAAAGTGACTTAAAGGACTTACCGGTACGCTGGAGTCCTGAGCATGGGGCGGGGCCTCAACCAGAAGAGGCAGGGCCTTTAGAGCCCTGGGCCCTTTAAATTGAGATTTTAAAGGGCCTGGAGTGCTGGCTGTGGTAGTGGCAGCTGGGAGCCCAGGGGCCATTTAAAGGTCCTGGGCTCCAGCCACTGCTACTGCAGCGGCACCCCGGGCCCTTTAAATCGCCACCTGAGCCTGCTGCCGGAGCCCCGGGGTAGCAGCGGCAGCCAGGGGCTCTGTGACCTTACAGATGTGTTTAATAAAAAGAATGCTGGTGTCCTATCCCCACACTGACACTATGACTGCCCTATAGACCTCCAGCCAGAGGCAAAAATCCCCTTTGGGTGTTTTTTTAAATTATCAGAACTAGAGCTCAAAAATGAGAGCAAACGGTGGGGTTCCCGTTGTCAAAATTGCAGTGGAAGCCTAATATTGCAGAATCTGCAATTTACACAATATTGCAAGTTAAGTAGGGCCTTAATAATAAAGTATAAAAGGCATAGAGTAGTAAGTGCTGATAGGAGGAAGCACTGTCTTTGGAAAATGCGACTAAATACCATGCAAAGACTGCATTTATTTAGTACGTATGTGCTAGTGGAACAGAATGGCCCATGTGGCAGAGAAGTAGTGTGTATAAATGCAGACAATGCTATCCATGTAGATGAGCATAAGTAACGTGTGTCCACTGAAGGCATAAATCTGAGTTTGGAACATCCAGATTTATCACCAACTTAGTTACATACCTAAAATTTTAGTCCTGGGGGAATTCTGCACAACTGCATATGCACAGAATTCATGTCCCCCCGCAGATTTCTTTGCTTCCCCGCAGAAAAATGACTGGCAGGGAAGCAAAGGGAAGCTGCAAGAGCAGTCATGCACCATTCCCTAGCTGCCTAAGTACATCATTTCAGGGACCTAGAGCAGCCGGCAAGAAGATAAGTCACTGCACGGCTGAGGACACCCCAGCCAGTGGCTCCTACCTTAAGCCAGGATCAGCTGCTGGTCCCAGCTGGGCTGGAGCCAGGAGAGGACGGGACTTCCTCTTTCCCCTGGAGGAATGGCTGGGGCTGTATCAGACCCACTCCCAGAAGCCTTCCCCAGCTGCAGGAAGCTCAGCATCCTCCTCTGCTTCCTGCCCCCATTGCTCTTCAGTTGACGGGGGATCACTGTACAGAGAGCTGCTTCCCCATCTTCCAACCCCCATGCATCTAGACCTCCCATACCCAGACACCGCACTACGCCTCATGCCATACACGCAGAACCCCCCTCCAAACCCTACCCCACTGAACCTCAACTCCTGCATCTGAAGCCTCCTACATCCAGACACCCTGCCTCTGGACCCCCACCTTTGCACCCAGGCCACCCCCCACAGAGCTCCCTGCACTCAAACCTCACTCTGAGCCCCACCTCCCCTGCACCACCCTCAGCCCCCACATCACTGACCCCCAATTAGCTACACCCAGATCTCCACCCCACCAAGCTCCACTCCCCCAGCACCGACCCCTCTGCTGAGCCCCAGCCACTTTCACTTGTAAGCCCCTGCAGAGTCCCATTGCCCCTGCACATGGAACCCCCCACATACAACAAGCCTCTGTGCAACCAGATCCCCACACACCTAGACCTCCCTGCTGAGCTGCCTGTACCCAGATTGTTCCCCACAGAATCCTCTCACCCCTACGGTTACCATATCTAATAAATAAAAAAAGAGGACCCTCCACTGGCCCTGGTCCCGCCCATTTCCCCACCCCTAGCCCCGCCCCAACTCCACCCCTTCCCCACCCTAACTCCGCCCCCTCCTCCCTCCCACTCCCAGCCACGCGGAAAGGGCTGCCTGAGGCTACCGGTTTCACAG
>NC_048300.1:131567101-131631629 GCF_013100865.1 Trachemys scripta elegans | reverse complement strand
AAAAAAACAACAACAAAAATTTAGGTCAAACTCTCAGTGATGGCTAAACTGTAGATTTAGCTTTGATAGCTGCAATAGATGGTGTTCAAATAAAGTTCCCATGCAAGTTTGAAGTGGTGATGAAGATATTATCCCATCATGGTATGGAAGCTGGTCAGTATTTTATGTACCTTTGTCTGTTTGTTTTTCTAGGATTACCATATCTAGCCGAAGAGTTGGGGAGGAGCAGAGCCGCCGCAGCCGGAGGCTCTGCTCCTCCCCTGACTCTTCGGCTCTGTTTAAGAGCCGAGCTGCCCGAGCGCTACCGGCTTCAGGCAGCACCCGTGCCTCCGGACCCTGCGCTCCCAGCCGGGCACTTCCCCTCCCGGGCTCTGGCGGCGCAGGGTCTGGAGGTACGGGGGCTGCCCAAAGCCAGTAGTGCTCAGGCAGCCCTGCTCTTAAACAGAGCCGAAGAGTCAGGGGAGGAGCAGAGCTGCCATTTTCCCAGACATGTTGGGCTTTTTGGCAATTCCCCCCGGACGGGGGTTTGACTGCCAAAAAGCCGGACATGTCCGGGAAAAAGAGGACGTATGGTAACCCTACTCACCCCACACCTGGATTCCCCATCCCACTGAGCCCCTCCACACTTAGATCCTGCCTGCCTCAACCCTGGTGCAGCTGGCACAGAGGGGCAGGCCCAGGCCTTCTGCTGTGTCAGGGTTAAGTGCAGCATCACCACAGAGTTAGTGTCCCCGGGGTGTGGAGGCTGCAGGGTGATCTCTCACCTTCATGCAGCCCATGGCCTGTGCTCCCCACTGCCATGCTGGAACCTTTGCATTTATTTATTGACAAATAAAACTTGCATAATTTTAAAATATTGTGCATACAATTTTTATTTTTTTGGCACAGAATGCCCTCAGGACTATAAAATGCAAGAGAAATGCATGATTAATCCAACTTTGAGATTAACTGATTTTCAAAAAATAACTTGTGCTTTGTAAGAAGCCTCAATCCTGTTGAGTTATTCTGAGTGCTTTTCTCCACCCTTATAAGCAATCTCAGTTGGAGGCTTCAGTAGAGCTGTTCAAAATGTTTGTTTGTAATGAAACTAGAAAACATGCGAAACTTGCTTGGTTATGGGTTTAGTTTCAAACTTGCAACTCAGCCTTTGTACATTAACAATGTTGCTAAGAGTCATAACCTCTTGCATGAGCCTTGTCCCTCTTGTGTGAACATAGGCCAATGTATTGCTTTGCACTGTAATCATAATATGGTTTCACAAGGCTTGCACAGGAAAACAAATGAAACTCACTGATTTTGTTTCTGATTCACTTTGAAATATGGGATTTATTCAAATCTGAAATGCAAAAGCAAACTCTGGAGGTGTGAACCCATGTGGACTGCAGAGGAAATGTTTTCATTAATCCTAGAAACGGATTTGCACAGGTCCACTCTTCATCTCTTATCTGGCTAGAGGGTGACCTAAACCAAGTTTTTGCTCCCTGTACGATTTTTTTTTGTGGGCAAGGAGCCATTTTTCTCATTGTTTCATGAGCTTTAATGCCAGAAAGGTGGTACATAAAGCCTTAGTGAGGATTGAAAGCTATTTTTAAGATGAAAATATTCAAAGCATGTAGGAGCCCAAGTGTCTGTTCCAGGGACAAATTAATGCATTTGAAAGGATATTAAAGCTTAACGGGGGGTGGGGGGAGGAATCCTAGTGGCAAAATGTAAAACTGCTTAACAGAATTACATCCAGAACTTTGTGTATTTGATCTGAAAAAATAAATCTTTTAGTTGCTCACATTAAAGCTGCATGTCAATCTGGGAGCTTTTAGAGACTTGGACACATTTCATTTTTGATTCATATGCTGTGTGTGGGGGCAACCACAGAACCACAGCTCAGGACTGCTGGTGACTTGTGTACGGTATGAGGATTTGTCTAATATGCAAAAGTTAAGACAGTCCTTACATATAGTAAAAAATTACCATGAACCTTTTCCCCAGTACTCAGTTGCTAATAGCAGTTATGGCTTGATTAAGGATTCTTCTCAATTTAATGCTTCCCTTTAACTTGCATCCTTTTGTGACTGACGTGATGACCTAGACAAAGCACTGGTTTCTGCCAAGAGAGACCAGATTTGATTTCTGGACTAAGGGAAGCCTTGTTTCTCTATACTGACTGCACAATTAGGAGTGGCATTCAGCCCTTACAGCATAGGCCAGACTAGAGATGGTTGGTAATCTTTCAACTAAATGTTTTTTCATTGGAAAATGCCAGTACATTGAAACCAAATATCAGGCATCAGAGCCCGCAGCAGAGCTAGCCCTCAGACAAACCTAACAAGCTGGCCTGCAGCAGACTGCCTCATTGGCTATACCACCTGCTTGCTGGAAGAGCCAGCAGATCAGCTCTTAAGCCAGCAGCAGCATTTTTCTGTCTGTTTCAGTGCTTATACCCACCATGTGACAACTCCCATGTTGCACTGGTCCTACTACCCCTGCATGGCTTGACATCAATAACTGGACATGGGCAAGGCCTCATTTCTTAGGAGAAATCCAAAAGTTTTGTGTAACTGTGACATAAAATAAATATTACTAAGGGAGTAAAAACAAAAATTACATGGAGTTTAGTAAATAGATAAAGATTAATGTCCTAAACTGGAGACAGGTCCAAATGGTTTAGGGTTAAGATGTATTGTGCAAATATAGAATATTGTGCAAAGATAGTCAGTTTATTTGGGTCAGCGTTACTGAATTTTACCAATCTGCAGTTACCTGAAGGATTGTGTCTACTACAATGTGGTAGAATAGGGTTAAAAACTGTTGAAAGGACTTTCTAAACAAAAATGTATACTTTAGAATGCGTAAGACTACAAAGGCAAGGGGCGGGGGCAACTACACTGAAAGAAACTTAATGGGATTGGCATGGGAACTGTTTAAAATTGGCATGTTGCTGACAAAGATGCCATGGAAACATAACCAACTACTTCAACAAAAAATAGCAGCAAAAGTACTGGATCCATTGAATGGGCAAAACCCAGAACTCATTAATAAAGCTTTAACTCAATATAATGTTGTAATTGCTCTCCCCCCTCCCCCCCCCCCGCCACATATGTTGTTAAAAACACTGGACTTAATTTTATACTTTTTTAAAAGCATAAAATTAAGTCCAGTGTTTTTAAGAACATATGTGGGGGGGAGAGGCGGGGGGAGGAGAGCAGAGACAGATTAGTGGTTTGTGGAGCCCTGGGCCAGAGCAAGTAGGGACTTCTCCCCATCCCTTTCACCTGCAGTGGCTGGCAGGGGAAACCAGGCCCACCCTCCACTCTGGATTCCAGTTCAGGGACCCTACACAACAACCAAGGTCCGTTCCCTGCATCTTGCTACCTTTCCCTCAGCCACTTTCATACTTACTGGCCTTCCCTACTCCTTTAGGTTAGCCAGTCTCTCCACTCCCTCCTCCCAGGGAGTAACTTTAGACAACTTGTCTTCACAGCTCCACAAACATTCCTCTCTTCTCCCAGGGAGTGACTATAGCCTTCCTTCCCTACAGCCCCATGGGCTTCTAATTTCCTGTATTTTGTAAAAGCCCCACCTATTTTTCCCAGGAAAACTTCTGTCTAATTAGCTGCCTCCAACCTAAAGCTTCCATAATTGCAGCCTAATTAGCTGATTGGGCCCACCTGGCCTAATTCAGCTCTTGCAGGGCTAATGTGGGGAGCACACCCCATCACACACCTGAACACATCAAATTACTAAGCATGAGGATCATACACTGTAATGTGGTCTGCAGTTCTTACAGCACAGTTAGTCACTGCCTCCATATAGGAACATTTCTCATGGTCATAGAGGTATGTTTGTGGCCAAGTACATTGCTGATTTGCCTTTCATGTATGTAATGTCATACTTAAACTGTACCTAATATAGGGTTTGCATTTGGACTTTGCCATACTTCTGGTTTATCTTTAATTTAGGCCAATATTTTAGAGTTCTCTGGTTCATGTTAAGAGGTACCAGCATTTCCATTATAAAATACATTTAAAAAAAAAATGTGTATGTGCAGAGCTTGTCATTAAAAGGAAAAAAAAAAATTGCCACCAGATAAAACTTAGATACCACAGGGTTTTTTGACTGCTTAAAGATTATGGGAAAACTGTAGCATCCTAGCTGGTAGAGTGCTAACTGTTTGCAAATGCTGAATTTTTAATGTTTTAATGACTAGTACTAGTATACATATGTAATATTTTAGCACCAGGAACTATACTGTTTACTTGTAAGGATTAACATGAAGGCAGTAGTAATAGTGAAGAAAACTATTCTTATTCAGAGAAAGATTTAGTTAGTATAGACTGCTTATGTTCAGCACCCAAAAAGAACTGCACCACAGCTAAGTATGAGCATTTTCCCTATTTTGCCTTCAGGTATGTTTGTAACACTATTTGTAGTCATGCCTTTTAGTGACCCCCCTGCAATGTGCGAATGTACAAATATGCTTTGGGTTGAAATTTGCTGTGTGGGTCCATAGTGGTAAAGGATCTCTTTAAAAATTAAATAATAAGAAAGCAAAACAACTCTGCCAAGCACACATACCTGCATAAATATAAGGATTGCTTCAATTTCACATGCTTTTAGTGCTTGAGGTAACCAGAACTTGTAATGCTATCGCTAAGATTGCCAACTTCATTTTTAGAGCTGGCTAGCAAGGCTACCATTATAAGCGTCATTAACTCTGCTCAGCTGGACCCCTGCACCTGCAAGGAAAGCCATTGATGCAGACCTCCACCTATGTGAAGTCAATTGCAGGATATATCTGTATGGGAATGTGGTTGGCTTGTATATATTTTATATATGTAGGTGGTGCTGTTTTGGTATCTAAAATTTTTGCATAGTAATATGAATATAGTCGTCATTAATAAATCAGCATTTGACATTACTGAACTTCACCATTATACTTAAGAATAGAAGGTATCTGTGAGGATTGTGTGTGGTAACTATTAATAAATGCTGACTGCTTAATTGGTTCTACTACAGTATGGACTGTAATTTGAGGTAATTATTTCCCTATAACAAGTATTAATTTTCCAGTTCATGGTGTTTTCTGGTGAAGGGAATAAACTGTGATCCCAAAAGGAGAAGGAATTTTTTCCTTGGTTGTTTGTTTTTTTTTTTAAACTGTTTTTAACATCTCTCAGTGGTTTGCCATAGGGGAGTTATTTCATCTCTGCATGTGTCCGAGGATTTCATGCAGGGCGGGCTGCTGTGATGGTATTCACAGTTCAAGAGGGAGAGGAGGTTAATTTTCATAGTGAAATGTTGAACTATCCTACTGTAGAGGTGTGAAATATCTCAGGGGACTGAGCTTCTAGCAGCTACTTAGAGCAAGAGCTTCATATGGGACATTAGACTACTCATGGCACTAATAGCATGTGAAGCACTGGGGGGAGGAAGTACTTTTTCTTTCTTTTTTGAACACACAATAATATCTCTTAAAATTAAATTATGATATTTCAAAACAAAGCATATGTCCATATAGTTGTGATTTTATTTTCAAATTATTTGTATTCAAAATTCTATTACTGTAATTAGACGTTGACCTTGCATGCTGTATCACAGCCACTGGGCTGCACTCTAGTATAGTGGCTTGCAACCTCTTTATTTTGCATTTATCCACAAACCATGAAATGGGTGAAACACCATCTTGAGACCCATGGCAAAGTATTGTGGAATTTGGAGAAACAAAAGAAGCAGTGGGACATTTTAGAATGCACTGGTGTGAGCTTAATGCTGCAGGGTACTCGAGGCTGCTTGTGTTAAGAGTGGGGGCTAGGTTTGGTGCTGGTGGATTTTCTTGATCTAGGTGGTCGATGCTGGATTGGGCTTCCCTTCCTCCAACGTGCATAGTGTTCAGCTCTGGGATAGCACTGGGTTGTGAAGCTGTCTCCAGAGCTTCTATGTAAGCCTTGAATGATTAATAACTAATTCTTCCTGACCCTATCAATCTCTATTTATCCCCAAATAGGACCCACCTAGGAAGTAAAGACAATAAGGACGCAGTTCATGTTGTGCGAGATGCTGTGTCTAAGGACAGTCAGATCAACCAAGGTCGAGAGTTCTACTCCCCTAGAATAGAAACTAAAATGGCTAAATAAGAGTATTGTTAATTGCCTAGGCAAAAATCTCTCATGATCTCCATATGGATAAAACCTCTTTCTCTCTCCCAACCTATCTAATCCCTCCCCCTCCAAACAGTTAGCAAGCAGAGTAATACCCTGGTTTCCTATGAGAGGTGGTCTATTGCACACTGTTAGTGAATAAAGAGATGGGTGGGGAAGCTTTGAGTTAATCAAAGTAGAAGTAACTTGCTGTGAGATTGTAGGTCAAATAGGGCAAACTGACTGTCATCCCAAGAAATCCAAACCACATATCCCATAAACTATATACTTTTTGCCTTGTAAATCAGCTATGCCATGGTTAATCTGTTTTGCCCTGTCAATAAGGCTTTCACCCCAAATTAGAAACTGCACATTTGCTTGTCTGGTGAGCCAAATCTGTATCTTTCTGTATGTGGATAATGTCTCTTGTTCTGTTGCAAACTCTATATAACATGAAATATTTACATATAATCAGAGAACGTATGAAGTACGTCCATCAAATTTGGCAGATTGGCAGGGATTTTGTTGGTTTTCACTGTAAATAATTGTGGCACAATAGGAATTGTATGGCACAAGGAGGAAAGATTTTTGAAAGGTATAAACCAGGGCTTAACTTTAAATTCGTAAAAGAAATTGCTTAACGAGTGGGGAAATCCAAATAATAATGTGGGTTTGAAATGAATCAATCATAAAACACCTCTGATAAGAAAAGGATTGAAGATATTTGTTATACACCATCTCCATCTACTAGTTACAGATGGAAGCAGAAGAGAAATTGAGAGCTAAAATCTGAGCACTCAGTTGATACATGTCCAATAGAAATTACAGGGTGGCCCCCTCCTACTGAAGTCACCATGTGGGACCCCAGAGTTAACTGAACTCAAGAAGCTGCAGACTCCTAAGTGTGACTGATGCCTGGACTCTCCTCCATTCCAGGGCTAAGAAGATAAGAAGTGGCCAGATTTCATTTCAAAGATTGTATGTCCCTTTCTAGTCTTTAATAATAGTAACTGTAGGGTATCTTGCTAAGCCTGCACTCTAGTGAATCCTCGAGTAACCACATTTTAGATTTTTAAATCCAAGCAAATTGGCCCAATAGAGATTTGAACCATAACTTCAAGCAATTGCTTTTGATAGTCCTAAAGGGATGAATTTAGACTAACCCATTCAAATAGCAGGAACCAAACATTCAAAAGTGCCTTAAAAACAAGTACATCTTTCCTCTTTGGAGAAAAGCTAAAAAGGTGATAAATGTGGTAGTTACTAATGATGATCATAAGTAAGTGTAATAAGAAATCTTTGATTTTCATTTCCTTGTTGTATATGTTGAACTTGAACCTTAGTCAATGACAGTTGCTTGGAAGGCTCCATTGGTTTGTTCAGTACATACTTAGAGCATTAGTTGTGTCTACACTTGATCAGGGAACTGTTAATTATATACTAATGTGGTTCTGAGTGAATTAATAAATTGTTGATTGGTTAAGAATAACCAAGAATCCTGATTTAAGAAATATTTTTCCATTGAAAGCTGACCTGAAAAGAACCCAGCATCAAATTTAGTAAGATAATGCTCTCTGGACTGAATAAAAAAGGGTTTATCCTATTAGATTTCATTCTTTATTGGTTATAACATTTATCCAATTAGCAAACCTAGCTTATTAGATTACAGCTTTAAAAACTAACTGGCACCTCAGCAAATTCATAAAAATGGACCCCTTGTCATGCTTACCTCTAGGAGCACTGCGTCCCCTCCAAGCTGAGCAGATGAGGTAATAAGAGGAGGGGTCTTAGGAGTAGGATTTCATTTTTAGAGTGGGGGGGAGAAAGCAAAGGTGAGGTAACAGCTACAGGATAGAGAGTGGAGGGAGCAAGTTTCTCCTCTGCTGCCTTCGAGAGGAAAGAAAGACTGTGAGCTCTGTTAGAGGGTGAGGGGAATAAACTTTGCCTTTGCTGTTCTCAAGTTCTCCAACTTTTCCTCAAGGGGGTTCAGGTACAAGCCAAACTGGCTCTGAGCATAAAAGGATGGAACAGAGGAACAGAGATCTAACTTATCCAACTGCCTCATGATACCTGCTGTTGCTCCCAGGGAAACTTCACGGGCCTGCTGCCTTCTGCAACTGCAGCTTGCTGAGAAGAGAAATTTAGAGGTGCAGTGTTTTTTTTTTTCTTTCTTTCTTAGTGTTCCTTTTCCCCAGGTGGCATATTCCTCTGCCGTTCTGAGTACCCCAGCTGCACTACCAACATAGTTTTACAGGACCACTTGGCCCTTTCTGTGACTAGCATTTCTTATCAGCTGATTCTTCTGATGTTTCTTGCTCAATTCATCAGACCTCTCCAGCTTGCTTCCACGTTTATTACGATGATGCAAGTTCTGCCTCCACTATTCTTTGTGCCTATCCAGGAGATCATTCGCTCCCGGGGAATGATGGAAGTCTTACTTAAGCAACTATATACTTGCTATAAGAACTTGTATAAATACTCTAGAAAAGCAGAAAACCTTACTGCTTCATTGCTTTAATCCAGTGCAATGAATCATCAAGAATCTCCCTCCTGTTACCAACTTACAACAAGATGTGACTCCATATGATGCTGCTATCCAAGCCTTGGATGATCATTTTAATCCTCTACTCAATGTTGTTGCCTAACACGTCAAGTTCTATTCCCATGTACATGTGCCTCGCAAGCCCATTGACCACTACATAGCTGCATTATGTGAGCTGAATGTAACCTGTGAATTTGCCAGTTTCGCAGATGAAATGTTTAGAGATCAAATTGTCATGAAGATGAACAATTCCAAGATTCATGAATGAGTTCTCATGATAAAAGAACTTACATTGGAGAAAACCATAGAAACAATCCATCAAGTGGAAAGTATCATCTACTGTGCTAAATTACTTTCCACTACACCAGATATCTAGCAGCCTGCAGAGGTTAATGAAGTCCAATACAAGAATTCAACTCTCAAAGCTCCTAAGTCTACATCCACATGCCTTTACGTTCCCATGCAACACCTTGCTACCAATGTTACAGATGATGTGACCCTGGTCACAAGGCTGACTTTGAAGGGCAGCCTGCCAACAAATCAGTATGCAAGAAATGCAACAAAAAAGGAAATTTGTAAATCTGACATCAATGTTATATCAGAAGTTCTCACAGATGAGGATGATTTGAATGTGACAGGAAATCACCACACTACTCCACACTGCCATATGTGAGACAGCAGCCATGAGATGAGGATAGTGGATTCTGGTTTAACTTTACTCTGTAATTCCCAACCAACTCTACACTGTGCTAATTGTCAGCTCACAACTGGAACTGCATCCTCCAGACATATACCTTGGCAGGTCAGATGGATCTCCCATCCCCATCAATGGCTATTTTACAGCTACGCTCACATACAAAGGCCATAATGATCATGGGAAAATCTGTGTAGCCCAAAAGGGAGTCTCTATCTTAGGATAGAATCATCAAAGGGATCTTCAGATGGTATTAGATCCAAATGGCACAGAAACTGTCCTGCAAATTGAGGATAGGCTACAACCAGGAATCATCTCTGACTTTCCAGAAGCTTTCACTGATATCACAGGTGTTGCAAAAAAGTTCAAGCACAAGATCCAGCTAAAAAACAATGCAGTGCCGCTACAGCATAATGTGTGAAACATACCAATTGCACTGAGATTCCTAAACTATACAAAGCAGATATCATCAAACTGATTTATTAGAATGGGTTTCTCCCATCATTCTTGCCAGAAGACCTAATAGTGCTATCCGCATGTGTGTGGACTTGGGAAATGTAAACTCCTACATTGTTTTGGATTATCATCCATTACTCAACATCAGTGAAATACTGCTCACCTTGAAGAAAGCAAGAATCTTTACAATCCTTGATTTATCCCCAACTTATCACTAGATCCCCATAATGGAAGAATCCTGCAAGTATACTGCTTTCATCATTCCAGAAGGTTTGTTCCAATTCACATGGATACCATTTGGATTAGCCTCTGCAGCCTCCATCTTCCAGATAATGATGTATGGGATCTTTGGAGAGGCCAGGGTGTTACTTTGAAGATGACAATCTAGTGTATAACAAAGATGAATCCGAACATGCTCTAAAAAAGGTTCTAGAAAACTTTAATGACATACCATCAGCAAGAAGAAATATCAATTCTGTACTGACTCAGTGATACATCTAGGACATACAGTCTCTCAGAATGGTGTACAAAACCAGACCTAGTGAAAGCCATTTGTGATGCACCAGAGCCTGACAACAAGGACACATTTCAATCTTACTTGGGATTGTGTGAATACTATTTGAAGTTTGTACAGCAATTTGTTCTGAAATTAGTTTTTGTGTCATCTCCTAAAAAAAGGATTTGAGGTTTGAACGGGCTGAAGGATGCAAGAACAGCTTTAACAAGAGCAAACAAGCAATTTCCACTGGCCCAGTTCTAAGCCCTTTTGATTTTGAGAGACAAACAATTGTCACAACAGATGCTTCTTGGTGCTGTCTTGACTCAGCTAAAAAATGGATGAGAAATCACTATTGCATTCACTTCCAGAACCCTGACTGACCAGAAAAATCCTTTTCTGTCATTGAGACAGAAGCTCTGACATGTTTCTGGGCAGTAAGACACTTCAGAAATTGCCTGTGGGAGAGAAGATTTATGTTAAGATCTGATCACAAACCTCTATCAGCTTTATATTAACCCCACATGAGGTTCTGGACTAGCAACTCCAAGAATTGCCAGACGGCCACTAAACTAAGTGACTTTGATTTTCAGACAATGTATCTTTGAGGTGCCAAAACACCACTGCAGATTGTTTGTCTCGCCTGCCTATACAATATCATGAGGGTGCAACAGAGAAAGATGATGAAGAGACTTTCGTTACACAAATCTCTCCTATAACTCAAGGAGTGATTACAGTCTCAGAGTGGGCAACAGCCATGAGTGAAGACAAGGTACTCCAGGATCTAAAGACTTACTTAGTTGACAGTTGGCCTTACAAGATGATGATACCAGAACACTTGCAATCATATAGCCACGTATATCATGTGAGCTGTTCCTTGTAAATGAATGGATTTTGAGAACTGACTGTCTTGTTGTGCCTACAGTTCTGAGAGAATGATTGATTTGCTTGGCATATGAGGGATATCTGAGGATGACTGTGACAAGACTTCTGTGACCAGGGATGGAAAAACAGGTTGAGGAAATAAGAATTGCATGGCTTGTGCTAGTAGTGATAAGTCACAGAAAACCTTCAGCATCCCTCTCACACTAGTTGACAATCCCAATTGTCCATGGGAGAAGCTGTCTCTCAACATAACAAGACCATTTGAAGATCAGCCTGTTATGCAAAGATTTGCCTTGGTGATGGGAGACTTTCATTCAAAGTGGCTAGAAGTTACAGACACTGGAAACATAGGCGCTGAAATAGTGATTAAGTTCATGCAATTGGATTTTTCAGGGAATTGGTAACTGACAGTGGAAAGCAACTGACCTCTGCTAAAATGCAACACACTCAACAGCAAGTATGAAGCACAAAACTGTTCCTTTATACCATCCAAGAGCTAATGGTCTAGTTGAAAGAATGAACAGACTAATGAAAGAAAGTTTGCAACTTACCAGTTTGCAAGCGAAACCATGGAAAGCAGCTTTACATGATACACTGTTTGCTTACAGAACCATTCCACACTCAACAACGGGAGTATCACCCTTTGAACTCTTATGAGGCCACAAGACCGATACACAACTTACTGCCTGTCAAGGACTTACACCTTCTCCTTTTTCAACCACGCCTTCTGATGAAACTATTTGTGAATACGTTAAAAACAAACAGGAGAAATATAGTCAGTATACGGATCATAAGAAAGGTGCTAAACCTCACAAGTTTGTTTGTGAAACTACCATACAGTCTCAAAAAAGGACATTGAAGATATTAATGTTCTTTACAGGTAACAGATATCTGAGAAAATTCTGTTGTATTAATAGCTGAAAGAAATGGAACACTTCAAGATTGTCCACTGCTCATCAGCAGCTGAGAATGAGAATTATGTAAATATAAGCAGACAAAGTAGGCCTAAGTGGTCAGTTTAGCATTCCCCTTGTGGAAGAGGAATCCTCAAGTGTCACAGAGCCAGTGTAGCCAGCCTCCTTGTTGACCTTGGAGTACGGGCTGTGTTTCACGGAAGGGGACATGATCAGTGGGCCATTACAGTCCATAGTCCTTGGCCAGGATAATGGCCCCTTGGGGACCATGGAAGGTCATAAATTGCAGCTTACTTCAGACTGCCTTAAGTTATTAGGGGGATGAAAGTGAAACCAGCCTCCAGCAGTCTAGGAATTGGGAGGACACAGAGATGACTTTAAGTCAACTTAATCTGTGTCAGGTTCTATGCTCAGAAGAGCTTAACCAAACCTGAAGAATGGGTCCGATATGTATATTTTATTATATATGCAAAGTGACACCTATATTTAAAGTTGCCAAAAAAGCTTTCATTCTACTAGGTCTTTTTCAGTGGCTTGCAAATTTGCCAGACATTAACATTTTGGGCTGAAGTTGCTCAGCTCATATATTAATTTTGGAAGAAAATTTGAGTGAAATAAAGTTTGAGTGAAAAAAGTCATTTTCAAGAACAAAGATATTGAATTTTTCTATTAAAATTTGTTGTGACTTTGGGATGGCTCTACAGCATCATTGTGATGTGGTACAAATTTGGTAGGAGCATAACCTTTAGATTGCAAATGTGCCTTTTGTTAGTACTGTTAAAATCTGTTTTGATTTTGCCTGAGTTACGAGGTTCTAACAAAACATATTTCAAACATTCACTTATAGGATTCTTTATTAAACAGTCTCCTGATGTTCCTTTGGCACTGCTTATAAGTTTGTATGTAAGCTTAGAAGAGATTCTTACTCAATATAAAGTCACACAATATTCTTTTGGCTCTCTGCATGTGTTTGAAAGTTAAATTAAATGTCTTTTTGTAGTTGCTTGTGTACATATTTGGTGGTGATCTGTGAGATAAACTGCAGTGCCATGAGATAAATTGTTTTTATTATGTACCTTTTGATTACATTACCTGTCTTCTGCCCACTAATTTACTGGATTATTTCTAAACTTCCTAACTGCAGAAAAACTTCAAATAGCCTCTATTAAAATATACCGCCCCAGAAGTGTTTCCTAAAAATATTACATTGTGAAAGACAGGCAATATTACTGCCTGGACCCCTGACAGGATGGCTAGATCTTCTAAGGGTATAAATTAGTGTAACTCCATTGACTTCACTGTCAGTGGAACAGGTCAGAATCTGTTCTGGAAGCCTTGAATCATTCAAAAGTCTGAAATCTTCTTTCCAGTGGCATTAAAAATTATGTTTATCCCTGGAATATTATAAAATACTAGATCTTATAACAACATTATACAGTAACTTCTCACTTAAAGTCGTCCCGGTTAACTGTTTCGTTGTTACGTTGCTGATCAATTAGGGAACATGCTCATTTAAAGTTGTGTAATGCTCCCTTCTAATGTCGTTTGGCAGCCACCTGGTTTGTCTGCTGCTTGCAGGAAGAGCAGCCTGTTGCAGCTAGCTGATGGGGGCTTGGAACCAGGGTGGACTGGCAGCCCCCCATCAGCTCCCTGCTCTCCTAAGTTCCCCATGCAGCAGCTGCCCAGCAGGCTAGCAATTGCAGCTGTCCCTCCCCCCACTGCCATGTGCTGCTCCTGCCCTCTGCCCATGGCCAGCTCTGGCTGTTTTGCCACCCCAAGCAAAAAAAAAACTGGGGGCGGGGGGAACCTGCAGCGTGGCCAGGGTGCAGGGGGACTCCCTGCGCTGCAGACGAGGGGAGGGAAGGGGAGGGAGCAGGGAGACAGAAAGAAGTGGGGCAGCCAGGGCTTCAGCGGGGTGCTCACCACACGGCCTGACCGCTGTGCTGCCTGCTGGGAGGGCTCTGCGCTGCTCCGGTAGGCGGAGGGAAGGATGCAGGCTGCCCTGCCAGGCTTGCTACAGACCTGGCACCAGCTGGGGCAGACAGAGCGTGCAGCCCGCTCCCAGCAGGGCGCTCCCCTCCTCTGCGCCACCGCCCCTTACAGGGCGGCCGGATTGGCAAACAAAACAAAACAAACAAAACAAAACAAAAAAGCGTCTGTGCCACCCTAGGATTGTGTGGAATGCCGCCCCGTAGAATCTGCTGCCCCAAGCACGAGCTTGCTCGGCTGGTGCCTGGAGCTGGCCCTCCCTCTGCCTTGGAGCTATTCCTCAAGACTCCTGCTTGCTGTGCAGGGGGGAGGGAAGGAAGAGGGGGGGTAATGTCTGGGTGTCCTCCTCCCCCCTGCTCCTCACTTTCCATAGAGCAGGGGGGACACACCAGGGCTCAGGAGCTGCGGTCTTCGCAAGCTGATCTAATTAACAAGGCAGTGTACTTAAAGGGGAAATGCGCATATCTCTCTCCATTCCTGCTGCCTAGAGAGAGAGAGTTAACCCTTGAGGGCTCAGCCAATTGCTAATTCATCATTTAGCAGTAAGGGAAATCTCCCACCCTCTGTCTCCTCCACCTCAACCAAGCTTCACAGTCATCATCACTGTGTACCAGTATTAAATTGTTTGTTTAAAACGTATACTCTGTGTTTGTGTGGGGGTGTATATATATATATAGAGAGAGAGAGAGAGAAAGAGAGAGAGAGTGAGTCTTTTGTCTGGTGAAAAAAATTTCCCTGGAACCTAACCCCCTCATTTACATTAATTCTTATGGGGAAATTGGATTCGCTTAACATTGTTTCGCTTAAAGTCGCATTTTTCAGGAACATAACTACAATGTTAAGTGAGGAGTTACTGTATACAGAAAAGCTATTTTAAGAAACTCTTAGTGATTTTATAAAATGTAGTACTTAATTGCCATGAATTAGAGATATGACTTTACAGAAGGAAATGCATGTAAATTGGGATCTATTTAAAAAGAAATAGTAAACACTTCAAAACTAGTTTTTGTTTCTTTTAAGATATTTTGGTATAAAGATGTTTCTAAAATATTTTTTTCTGCTGGGGTCCGGTATAAAAGCGTTATTGATATTCATTTCAGATTAACTTGATAACTTACTTGTGAATTTACCATTTATGAATAGTTGTTATCCCAGACTGAAGGATGTTTTGGTTCAAGCCAATCTCTAACTATTTGTAAAGAGATTATTCATTAGAAAAGTTAGAAACGGTGTAATATCCATGTGCAGTTTCATTGTTCCATGAAAACTTAATTAACAAACATCCCCCTCCTCCAGTTTTGTAAAAATAGCAGTTTTTTACTTTGAACTTGAAACTAATTTTGCAAACCCAGTGTGAGCTGTTAATATATTGATTCATATGTAGTGCAACAGCTATAAAATCCCTTTGAATGAGAAATGGAAAAAAAGATCTCCAGATTCAAGTAAAACTTACTGCTTTGTTATCCCAGCATGAAGAATCCCTGATTCCCTACTTGTCTGCTGTGTTTAAATATTATAACTCAAATATGCTTACATAAAAGGTTATTGATTGGAAGAATCACTTGCTTTTTGTGCATTAGTTAATCAGGCTGCTGTTTTGAAATCTGTCCAGAAACCCACAGTGGAACCCTTTCTAATCCATCTGTTTAAGTCTCAAATGGTTTCTCTGCTCCACTCACTTACCAGCACTGCTGGAATGTTAGTGCTTTATGATTAAAGGATATTGTTGTTCTTTTCATCCATCATCCTAGAGTTTGCTATTAATAATACAGTGCTTTTTTTTTCCTTTTAGGCTGTTTCCTTAAAAAGCTGGTTAGATTTTCTGTTATTCTTGATCTTGTTTTTCTTCATTCAGATAGGTTAGTTTCAGAAAATTAAATTAGAAGGGGGGATGGGGGAGAAATCCTATCAAGGCTTCCTCAAAAGTGTTTGTTGTTTTCAGTGGTTGAAAAATGAACTGGAGAAAGACAAAGGAAAATTAAACTAGGATAGGAGAGCTGGAAAGATAGAATTGTAATAAGAGAGACCAAATTGTACAGGACATCTACGACTATGGAAGCTTGTGTAAATTATTACTTCATACTTACAATAATATCTGAGAGAGGGGTTTTTTTTTAGCTTTCTTTGCAGTTACTTTATGTTCTGGGAAAATCTCTTTTGGTTCTGTTTCTATTAAGCTATGTAATAGTAATGAAAAAAGTGCCTGCTGTTCTCCTGTAAAATATTTAACCTGTATCTGCATGTAATTGCCATTCAAATAGCTTTTTAGATAAAGTAAAGAATCTTTTTGGCTTTCATACAAAGCTAGCAGTCTTAGGAAATAATAAAGAGAGAACGAGAACTTTAATATTTGTTATAGATGGTTAAATAGGAAAATTCCACATAAGGGAATTTATAAATAAGGTTGATGTGAAAGGTCTGGTTTAAGCCTCAATCAGAGGGGACAAGTGTCATCTTAGAATGTTCATCTGTGGGACAGGAAACCGACAAAGCAAAGCCCTGAGAACATGCTGGGACACTTCATATTCAATCCGCAGCCCTATAAAGAGATGAAAAATGAGCCTTGTCCAAAACTCTTACCTCAGCACCCAGTGGCAAAAATAAAATGTAGGCTTGGGACGGGTCTCTTTGAAGCTGATTTTTAAAAAAACCCTCTGTAACAGGCCTCTGGTGGTTACAGATATTGATCGTCAGAAAGTAATCTGTTCAGGTTTGGGGGCATGCCAGTACAAATTGTGGAGTACATTCCTTCCTCTCCACGGACATGTTGAGCTTTTTATATTGTCCAGGCTGGCTCACTTGTCAGCTGTCTACCTTATTTGTCATGACTTATTTCCCTTCTTGTGATGGTAGTGAGGATGTATACTTAAATATACTTTTTTTAAAAAATTAAATATTGTTAATCTAGTATTCTTAGCCTGAGCCAAAGCTTCCCCCCCCCATTTTTTTAACCCTCATTTTTCTTCTATAATCATTATTTGATCCCCTCTGGCTGCCTGCTACTTATTTGTAGTAGTACCATTCATCCATTGAGACCTTTCCATCTGTCACACAGCTTTGTTTTCTCTCCCCATAAGCTTTATTCTCCTAGTGTACCGTGTTTGATTTTGTTTTTGTTTAGTTGCATGTTTGTATGCTCTTTTTAATACTTTTAAAAATGTTTTGGTATTCTGAATGAATATTATTAGAGAAGACAAAACTAAAACACACAAGAGACCATCCTAACTTTAACTACAAAACTAGCGGAAATAAACATCCAGCTGACGTTCCCAATAAAGTCATAAATAAGAAGAGAACCAAGCCGTAACTGTTGGCCAGCCCTCCCCTCACTGAAGTACTATTGTCACTTTCAAAAGCTTGCTGGTTTAGCTATAAATTATGTCAGAATTTGCAGCATTCCCCATACTTACCACTAGTGATTATAGGGAATAGCTGGAGGGAAATGGATACAATGAGATACCCATTCATTTAGGCAACTAAATAATGTATCTCATTAAAAGTGAGTCTTGTAAACGGCAAATCTCTTCCTGACTAAAATGGGAGCTGAATCAGGTCTTGCATCTAAAATTAGATTAGTAGGTTTTACACAGAGGTTGAGTATGAGAAATAATGATTTGTTTGGCTTTCTGTGGGTGATATCCTGGCTCTACTGAAACCAGTGGCAAAATTCCCATTGTCTTCTAGGAAGCCAGAATGTCTCCCCTTTCATCTATAACTTACGTATTTGTAGCAGTTGTGATTATTGATTTAAATAGTGTTTAAAACTTCTGGGTGTGTTTCAAGTATATCTTAGTGTTCGTGAGTGAGCACAACTGGAAGCGTTCTCACTCCGCTCTACTAATCCACCTCAGACCTGACTAGCAACCTCATGCACATGTCATTGATAAGAGAAAGTCCGTCATGAACTGAGCAGTAATGGTGTCATGCCTTCAGACATACATAAGGGAGATCTCACCTGGTGTCAATTCAGTGAAGTCAAGTGTGCTATGACAATTAACACCAGCTGAGGATCTTTCCCTATATTGAAGCCATCAAATCTATTTTATTTCTGACTGACAGTAAGCTGGGCTTCTTTGAAGTGAAGGAGATGTTGACTGACCTACTGGTTTACCAAGTTCTCCTGGTAATAACTATATTGTCTTACCAGTCTGTACTACTTCATCTCCTAAACAATTATCTTCAGAATGTTTTCCATTAGGAGCTTAACATCTAAACATCTAAATATCCTAACCAACATTTGTTTGATTTAATATGCCCTAACATCTAATTAATGAGAAATAACACATAGCATTTATGTAGCGCTTTATATTTTCAAAGATGCACAAATATTAACACATTAATTTTAATCAGGTAGGAAATTTTAGTAACTGTTCCCATTTTACAAGTGGCAAAACTCAAAGTGAATGATTAAGTGACTTGGCCACAGAGTCATTGACAAAGCCAGTCTTACAACTCAGGAGTTCCTTAAATGCAGCCCCTTACCCAATCCAGTAAGCCACACTGCTTCTCAGATAATTCCCAATAAACACAGAATTAAACATCTTTCTGCCTCGCACATTTGCTTTTAGAATTCCACCAACCCAAGTCTAATGTGAAAATTGTTGTAGGTGTCCATGATTGTGGTATGGTGTGGGAAATCCTTGTCCAGTTAAAAGTACCTTTGCCCTCCATCAATATAGCACACACACACATTCACATATATAAAATGTGTGTGTGTTTTCTGGCTGTACAGGTTATGAGAATTCTACAAGTAAATAGGAATGGATACTTGGTGTGCTCATTTGTATGCCAATATTTAGGGGGTTTTCCCTAGCTATCACCTATTCCATCGCAGTTCTCTCAGAACAAAGTGGGGATAGAGTTCGCGTGTGTGTGTACAAGAGGTGGCTTTGCAAAACCTTATATGTCAAGTGCTGGTTATGTGAAAGCAGGGGTGATCCAGATCTTACTTCATCTGAACCCCCAAAGTTTGTGCAGGATCAGATAAATGGTTCCAGTTTTGACTCATCTCTTTCAGACAGAGATGAGTGAAACCCAGGGGATAGTTTGGATTTGGCAGAAAAGTTCTCATTTGGAGGTTTTAGGGTTTTTTCTTGTTTGTGTCTGGTCTCCCAATTTATCTGAACTCCCAAATTTCAGGGAGGAGAAGGGAGCAGTTGGGGGGCTGAATGGCTTTGATTTTGGCCAATTCCTACTGGGCACTGAGGTCTCTTCTACACCGTGCCTCCCAATAAAAATGGTGTAAGATTGTCCTCATTTCTAACCTTCACACATTTGTTTGTATGAATTCTGAAAGCAACTAGTAAATCGGAGTGTCAGTCATGAAAATATTGTGGTGCTGTGCTGAATGTGGTTCAGCAAGTGCTGTACAACAATGAAATTAACTTATGGCATCATATTTGTGTGTGTGTGTGTGTGTGTGTGAGAGGGAGGGAGGGAGGGAGGGAGGGAGGACCTGGCCCAAAATAGCATGTATCACTTTTGATTTTTGTACATGTAAAATGTAGCAACTTTAACATCCCATAGTAGTGAACTATAATCCAAGATGACACTGATCTATACAGGAGCAGTCTGGATGCAATTAATCCAGTGTTTGATCAAGCAAACTTTTATTCAGCAGAGATGATGTGGGACTTTTATTCAGAAATATTCTTCCACAAACATACATTATCTCATGCAAACTGCAATAAAATAAAATAAAAATCCAACCCTCCATTTATGGATGACATCCTTCCTCTATTCCTCGTGCAGTGTGCCTGGGTCGTACAGTGTGATACCACCCAGGCACAGACAGGATTTTGTGCTAAAGCCACTGCCTGTTTATCTCCCCACCCTCCCTCACACCCTCTCTTCAAGAATCTCTAGTGCCATAGACCAAACTGCTAGTGTTAAGTGAATATATTTGACAGGAGTTAGGTCTTTTGGGCATTGCAATAGGTTTTCCTCATCTTGGCATGTGAAGATTAAGAGTGTTCTTTGACACCAGCAACAGAGAATGTGAGCACAGCAACTTTCAGGGCATCAGAAGTGTCAGAATAAGGAACAATCAACAAAAGTAGACTGTGTTGAGGTAATTTTCCCACACTATGTCATAAATTCAGCTGGCTCCTATTCTTGTGAATTCTGGGCTGACAGCACCTCCCTCTTTGTTGCTAAATATCACATAAAGTGTTCTGTCAGCATCAGAAGTTCAGTCCCCTTGTGTAGTAAAATAAAAATATAATCCTTGTATCTGTGTTTGAAATCTGAGTTTAAATAAAAACACACAAACCTTTTTTACAGTCCAAGACTGTGTTTTGGAGGTTCATTTTTTTTTTTTACAATATTATGCAGTGTATGCCATGTAGAAGAGCTGAAGGCAAAAGATACATAAGCTCAGTTACCAAAAATGGCAGATCTGATTCCCATTTAAATGAATGGCATTTCTGTCAGTTGCCATAGACGTTAGTGGCAGCAGTATCCTATTATTTTTCTGTTTGTTTGAGTTGGGATTTTTCCCTGTCTTTTTTGTTTTTAAAATCCTAGGTAATTCCTACAAAAAGATGTTAAATTTAACAACATTAAAGTTCCATTGTTAAAATCTCAGAACAATTAATATTATTGTTACTAATATTTATTTAGACCCTAACACTCACAATGAGGCATGGGGCTCCATTGTCAGAGACACTCTGATGGCTTTGCTCACAAAAACCCCTTGGGTCTGTCACCTGACGTGCTGGAATTACTCTGAATCCATTTTTACTGCCAGCTTGGGACTCCAGAACCCTGCCTTGTTGAGCCAGACACACTAGCCTGCTGCAACACAGAGCCAGGGTCTGACCCACACCCCCACAGCTGCAGACTTTAACCAAAAACTGCTCAGCAGGTTACTCGACTGAAGCACCCAGATACCCAGTTCCCAATGGGATCCAAACCCCAAATAAATCCATTTGACTCTGTATAAAGCTTATACAGAGTAAGTTCATAAATTGTCTGCCCTCTGTAACACTGATAGAGAGATATGCACAGCTGTTTGCTCCCCCAGGTATTAATCACTTACTCTGGATTCAATAATAAACAAAAGTGATTTTATTAAATATAAAAAAATAGGATTTAAGTGGTTTCAAGTAATAACAGACAGAACAAAGTAAGTTACTAAGCAAAATAAAACAAAACACGCAAGTCTAAGTCTAATACATTAAGAAACTGTTTACAGGTAAATCTCACCCTCAGAGATGTTCCAATAAGTTTCTTCCACAGACTAGACTCCTTCCTAGTCTGGACCCAATCCTTTTCCCTGGTACAGTGCTTGTTAGCAGACATCTTAGGTGGAAACTAGGGGTTTTCTCATGACTGCCGTCCCCTTTGTTCTGTTCCACCCCCTTGTATAGCTTTGGCACAAGGAGGGAATCTTTTGTCTCTCTGGGACCCCACCACTCCTTCTAAATGGAAAAGCACCAGGTTTAAGATGGATTCAAGTTCAGGTGACATGATCACATGTCACACTAAGACCTTCATTACCTAGGAGCTGGCCAACATGTACACAGGAAGGCTTGCAGGTAAACGAACCCATTCACAGTTCATTGATTCTGAAGCACCCTTAACGGCTTCCACATAATATGTTTACACCAGTAATACAAGTTGATATCTTATTCTCCTAACTCCAGACATAGAAACAATACATGCAAACAATAGGATGAACCCACTCAGTAGATCAGAAGCTTTGCAATGATACCTTACAAGAGACTTTTTGCATGAAGCATATTCCAGTTACATCATAGTTACACTCATAAGCATATTTCCATAAAACATTATGGAGTGTAATGTCACAGATACTTCCTGTTCCGATGAGGTTATATTGATCCCGCAAACATGTACAAATATGGGCGTTCCCATCGACTACTGCTGTTGATTTAATCAATTATGATACAAATTTAAAAATATGAAATATATACTCAGTGGGACTATTCAGGCATCAAAAGTTACTCATGTACATAAATGTTTGCAGGACTGGGGCCTGATTTAAATCAAGATGCAACAAATGGGTGACACAAGCAAACAGAGGCTCCAAATTCACCAGTCCATCCCTATACAGTACAGCACTTAAGCACATGTTTAAAGTTAAACACTTTTATGCTCTTGAGTAAATTTCAGCATGTGAATAGTCAATGGGGATAGACTTAAGCAAGTGCATACATGCTTTGCTCACCTGGGACCAGAATGAACTGGATGTGGGGGAAATGGACAAACGTGGTTACATACATATTTTATTAAATATGATTGTGAAGTGTGTGGTTTATACAGTACCTTATTTATGTAGCTGCTTAATTCTATACTGAACTTCAGGCTTCCTGATTTTGTAATCAGTCTATCTTTGTTGTCTGGGTATGATATCATTGCTCAGCTGTACCTCGTGGTCTTCTCCTCTGAGGAGTTCATGCAGCACCTCTTGAAATAAAAAGAACTTTCTTAGCATGATGCAAGTTTATAACAGACAGCAGCTGAGAGAAGCCTCAAAGGGATATGAAGCTTCGGACAAGTAACTGAGAGTATTTTTTGTCCTTGTGTCCAAGTAATTTCTCTGGCTGACAACTGATTCTTCATTTCTTAGGTGGTCCTCTGGATGTCAGTGAAGCATCCATCTGGGTAGCTTCTTTCAGAACTTTTATGCAGCTCCAGCTGTTTTAATTTCTATGCCTGATTCCTTCTCTAAGATCTTAATTATGAAATTTACTTAATCAAAAATATTATAAACCTCTGGACATCTGATTTTAGAGAAAGCAACAATGGCTTAGAGATGAAGGAGAAGATGCCCAGTGTATGGTCTAGCTGTCT
Organism: Trachemys scripta elegans; assembly: GCF_013100865.1. Taxonomy (NCBI): domain Eukaryota; kingdom Metazoa; phylum Chordata; order Testudines; family Emydidae; genus Trachemys; species Trachemys scripta. The sequence goes on along the minus strand of NC_048300.1, from coordinate 131,608,705 downwards.
GTCTATGGACATGTATCCTCTCTAAATTTTGGATTTTATCAGAATAAAGCATGTCCTCCATCCTTCAATGTTGGAAAGGGGCTGCCTTGTTTCTCCTTCTACCCCCACCTATCTTGGAAGATGTTTCCTCCTTCCCCCACCCCAACCTTTTTCAAGTCAGGTGAGGGTGGGGTTCAGCTTTTTCTTCCGAGGGTGCTCCTACTTTCTATGTTAGAAAAGGTTTGCCTTGTATCTCCCCTTCCACTTCACCCTCATGGGCCCCGGATTAAAAAGGGGGAGATTATTCTTCTCTGTAGCCTATGGTGATAAAGATGGGGGGCAGTGTTTGTGCCAGTTGGTGTCACCTTATTTCCTGAATAGACAAAGAAGCAACCAAATAATTTTTTCTGGAAACAATTTCTAGAAAATACTTATAAACTAATATTTTTTCCCATCTCATCAAAATTTTACATGTAGAACACTTGCAAGTAAATAAAGTGTAATTATTATTGGCCTTTTTATATAAGGTTGAACATCTTAAAATGATCATTTAGGCTTCAATCTTTGTATAAACTAAAGTATTCTGAGTAATTTCACTTTAATTAGCATACATCTTGTTTGTAAAGCTTACTGTGTTGATTTTTTTAAAAAGCAAGCTAAATAAACGGAGGAAAACAAGCCACAAACAGAAGCAACATTAACTTAACTCTTAACTTGTTATGCATTTCCTTGTATAACCAGGGTCAGCGGAGAAGTCCTAAAAGATTTGATCTCAATGTTATGCTAGTCTTCTGGGTGGGTGTGCCTGTGTAGGTGTAAAAATCACGGGAAAAGATGTCACGGTGAGCATAATTTATGATGGTGAATTGCTGCTATGTGTTCTGGCAAATGAAACCATCATGAAGTGCTATTGTAAAGCTTGTAGATTTTCTCTTTTAAATTTAATAGATCATGAGTTTTAATTTATGGTTTATAGCAAAACAATTCCTTATATATATATGTGTGTGTGTGTGTGTGTGTGTGTGTGTGTGTTTGTGTTGTCCCAGAAAACCCAGTTACAGTTTTACCAATGACATATATATATATATATATATACACACACACACACACACACACACACACACACACACACAGAGTCATTGGTAAAACTGTAACTGGGTTTTCTGGGAAAATACATCATCCAGTGCTTCCCCACTTCTTTTCTTGAAGTATTTCTTTTGTCTGTCTCCATTACACCAGCATGCAATGACACAATGTTTCTGCACAGTGGGAGCTGGCAATCTCCGAAGACGCTTTCCAGCATTGCTTTTTAGACTGAAATCATTACAATCTTCAATAGCTACTTGGATTTGAAAAACTAGCACATTATTATTCTCAGGACTATCTGGATGTAAAAAGAGGCTATTTGCTTGCTGCTTTCTTTTCTTTTCTTTCTTTCTTTCTTTTTTTTTGGGGGGGGGGGAGGTGGGTTACAAGTTTCACTTTTACCTAACTTTATTTTGTTTAGTTCTTATTCACAGTTCCAATTCAGATGTCTTGTTCTGTTTGTTTTCTTTTGGCATTGTAGATTTTACATTTGTAAATGCAAAGTCTCTGCCAGCGTATCTTTATTTTGGTTGTGCTTTATTGCCTTCAAGTTTAAAACACAAAAACAAATAACCGTAGTAGTGTAACATATTGTGCAATATGTCTTATATGTGTTATAACATCTAACAAGAACAGATGTTCAATAATATTTTACTATTTTAACTGCCATAGAGTTATACAGCTTTAAAAAGAAATAGAGCCGTTATATTACAGAGAACATATATTCCATTTTCTGTTTGTGTAACTAATAGCATGGCTCTATTTTTTGTTTATTAATTTAAAGTTTGTGTAACTCAAAAGCACTTTAAAGAGAGCTATGTTATGGAGCATATGGAAGATAGAATATGTTGTAATAGTTACAAAACATACTGTAAGTTCTATGTTGCTGCTTATCCTGCAAAGATCTCTGTGCATTGAAGCTAATTGGACTCCACACATTTGGAGGGGCCCACCCACTTGCAGTTCATTACAGGATCATAGACTGTTTGTGTAACTGTTAAAGGTCTGATACTAATAGGTGCTGAGTCCCACAACTCTTGTTGACTTCAGTGGGAGTTTTGACTGCTCAGTACCTTTGAAAATCAGGCCCACATCTTCTATACATTTCCTGCATGGAATTAATCAAAATTAGCATACAATTATTTTGCCCATACCCCATGCATAATGGGTGTGTCTTTTTGTGTGACAAAACTGCTTTACTTACACGGCCTGTAGTAATCACTCAATGACTTTTGAAGATAGGGACATCTGTCTGTGCACTGATGCTTGCAATCACACGGATTTTGAATGCTAAACTTCTACTGCAATTTTCAGAGTATTAGTGTACATTTTTAGTTCTGCATTCTCTGAGGTTAGTCACACATTCCTTAAATAGAAGTTACAACATCAGTAAATGCTCCCTTTCAATAGTGGTTTGCACTGTATGCTTTTTGGCTTTAGTTAATTTGTAAGGTCAGTAATCAAAACTCAACATTGAATATGCAAAGTATTATAAAGGTGTACTGGACTATATATTGTAAATCTTTTTTATGATTAAAATATATTTAATTTGTATGTATTCCAAAGACTTTTAATGCCTGTAAAGTTACCCTTCTTCTTTTGCTGATAGATTCTAGATTTTGTGATGTCACATCCCAACTGATGTTTTAGATATTATATTTGCACTTTGAAGGAATAAAATGTTTTTTCAAATTATTTTTATTGACAAGTTGAACTGGATAAACCGATGGGTCAAATCTACAGCCTCAAACACTTCTAAAAATATGCAAAGCTTAGTAAATTTCATTCATGGATTGCTCTTCCATTTGTATAACAAGAGGAATACACATACAGGCCAGCTCTTGCTTGATCCTGCAAATACTTAAACAGCATGATTTTTCTCATGGGAGTAGTTCCTTGAATTCAATGGGATATTGACTTCTGTGGGACAAGTCACATGAGAAAAGTTACTACTCAGTTGCTTAAGTGTCTGCAGGCAAAACGTCTGTTGATTTTAGTGAGTGTTGGCTGGGTGAGAGTGAGAAAAGACTTCAGGATTGGAGCCAGAGGATACAGTTTTCTGGTCTCCCCTCTGCAGAGGAGGTAAGGAGGCGAAAAGACTCTGAGGTGGAGAGCCTCTACAGACGGACTTGGCAGCATGCTGTGCACATCTTGACTGAGTTGTACGACTTTTTTCTTGGGTGGGCCCACTGTCAGCAGGCTGAGGTGATTGGGTATGTTCAGTGGGTCTGGTTAGTGGCTCCATGAAACTTGTGGATCAGATTAATTTAGGGAGTGCAGTGCCTTTGGCTCCAGTGATCGGGGTGCCACTTGGGGTCTCAGGTGGGAGGGTGATGTCTAAAAAATGTACTAACATTCCTTGAAATCTTACTGAATAGTATCAGCTTTGTGAGCTAACTAAAACAGCAATTCTGCAGCCTACCAAAAAGTGACAAAACAAACAAGTAATTATAAATATGTATTATTTATTAAGATTTCTTTATGTAACTTACATAATCTTTATGTGGCACACACACAAGGTATTTCTCATACAAACACAGAGATGGGGTGGGTGGGTAAGGGGAACTAATGATGGAAATGAGCATTGGGCTAGGGAAGCCCTGACATGAGGGTCACGGGGATGGACTTGGGTAAGTGAGGGGCAAGCCATGGAATGTGTTTGAGGAGGTGAAGGGAGAGGAGTGTGTACCAGAGCTGTGTCTGTAGGATAGGACCATGAGCTATGTCTGTGTGGGACTGGGGGGAGCAAAGGGAGGGAGGGGTGTGTGGGGAGGACTGTTACAAAATTAGAGGTGTCACGATGAAGGTCTTCTGTGGGGCAGGGGTGTGACTAGAATCAGGGGTTGATATGGAGGCTGCAGGGGAGGATGGAGGAGGTGAGGTTTAGGGCTGGGAATCTGGGGCTGTGGAGAGGGGTTGAAGAGTTTGTGAGGAGGAGATTCCAGCAGGGGGAAGAGATTTGGATAGATATCCTGGGGGGTGGGGAGAGGGTTTAGGGGCTGGTGTCAGGTGGGTGTAAGGGGGCAGCAGATGGGCCTTACCAGATCGGATTTTCTGAGCCATGAAGTTGAATTGTTGGGTGGGGTTGGTGCTTTTCTGGGACATCTCCCCAGCCCACTCCCCCAGCTCCATAATTGCATCCCCTGGTGGCCGGTCTGGGCCCTTTGCTGTGGCCAGGTGCCTGGGACTGAGCCAACACAATCCCGCACTGTCTCAGGTGTTTACTAGGAGACAAAGATGGAGTTCAGGCTCCTGGCTGGGGTCTGCATAGGCTGCACAGTGAAAAAGGCCTGACAGTAGCAAGGCTGTTCCCCAGGCCACCACTGCCCCTGCCCCTAAACCAGTAACCCCCCAGAGTCAGCTCCTTAGCATCTCCCCTTCCACATGGCACCCTGGAGCCAACTTAGAGTCCTTGGCATCCCCAGTCCCCTGTGCGGAGAGCCCCAGAAAGACAGCGCTGCCCCAGCCGGCAGCAACAGCCCCAAATCCTCCATCACTGCCATCCTGGGTGGGTGGGGGGAGGAGACCTGCCGTGCCGCAATGCGCTGCCTCTGGTGTTGCAGCAGGAGGAGCAGCACTACCAGCCAGGGGATAAAATCTTTCCAACTGTGTTGGAAGCAGGGCTTCTCCCCTCTCTCCCTCCCTTGTGGCACTCCCACCAGTGATTACTATAGTTCTTGGGCTATGATAACAGCTCTCACTAGAGTTGCCTTGTTCCTTCCTCTAGGCTGACAGAAGGAAATAATCCTCCATCTCTGGTATCTTATTGGTCCTCCACACAGAGGCTTTGGTGGAGGATATTGGATTGTTCTTAGAACAATACCTGAACATTACTATGGATTGAAATAACCTGTTGATTAAACTAGATTTTAGACATAGTGATAGCCTTAGAAACAGAGAGAGAGAGAGAGAGAGAAAGTTTGGGATGATGTAACTTGCACTATCACAGGTAAAAGCTCCTATATGTGATTTTTAAATCTGCTAACAATGATCTCAATTTGCCATCAGCTAATGTGAAATGTGTCCATCTGTGAGGTCCATAATGGAATAGCTGCTTTATTGTTAGGTATCAATTTGATCCCTGAAGGATATTACTTCTGTCTTTTAATTAAAAACCCTAGAGGCATCTTCATCAGCTAAAATTGTTTTTATTTATAATCTTTAAAATTACTTGGTCAGTCCTTATATTTATTTTAATTTGCCCAAGCTTAATGGAAGTGGGCATTATTTCCTGTGAAAATAATTAATAGTTTAATTTTTCCATGGTACAGAGAGAGTTCCTCCTGTAATAAATATGTTCTGTATATTGGCATCCTGTTGAAGCCCATCTTGGGCATATACTTCTGCATGTGGCAGTCGCATCTTTCACATGTGCCCTTTTGTTGTATTTTTCATGTACTTCCATGGCATATCCAGTTTTGAAAACGTAACCCTTCATCCTTCAGAAGTCAATGGTACAGTGTAGCATGGTACCACTCAATGTGCACAAGGCTGATAAAACATGACCAATAAAAAGTAAAGTGTATCTGTATGGTGAGTGTTGAGATGAGCAAAGAGATGGTGTCTTTGAGTGTAATCTGATTAATTTCCATTGGTTCTTAATATTTCACAACTGAACTCTACCAGCCTGTAATGAGCACAACCAGTGTTTTGAATGAAAACCAAGGGGACAGTATAGCTTCTGTTATCTCTTAGGAGACTGAATGATATAACAACATTTAGTAAAATACATTCAATACTTTCTTAACAGCTTATAGCTTCCCAATATTAACCCACTGGGTTCCCCAGAACTCTTAAGGAATGGACACAGAAGCAAGCTACTGTTGAAAACAATGCAATGATCAATATCTTGCATTACCGTAGAAATCCTTCTGGGTTTAAAACTTTATTTTCTTGTATTTGGTAAAGATCTCCAAAGAAGGTGAATCTCAGCCATAGTGTGTTCAAATAGGAGGTGGTCCCAGTGAAGGCCATTAAGATTTAATCTAGGAAAGCTAAAACACAATACAAAATCATCTGGTTTTAGGATTTCACAGCCAAAACAATTTGCAAACTCTACTACATTAGTTACAATTTGATGATAAAATAAAATAATAAAATTCATTTCCTTTTCTACTAAATGACATTTGTAATGGAGTATTTATTTTCCTACAAATTCTGAGTATTTTAAGTCTCTACCTATTTTAAATCTGTACCTAAGAGTGAAATCAACGAAATTGTCATGAACTATATCATGTATGTCTAGGTCCAGAAGTGGATAAGAGATTATGAACACCCATGTTTAGGGCCAATCCAGTTCCTGTTGCGGCCAATGGAAGTATTTCCATTAACTGCAGAAGGGAATTAGATCAGGAAGGGTAGTGTTCTGTTAAAATACGGACATCTGGCCAACAATGCCGTATTTAAATATGAAATGTAATCACTTCAGCATGGAATTGTAGTGTAGTTCAAATATAATTTTCTTAGATTTTTTAAAAATTAAAGATACATATCTCTGTCATATAGGTATTGAAATAAGTACAAGTTCATGCACAGAGAATATATTAAAAATATGTAAAGAAGATGGCCACATAAATTAAACTGTGTCTGCTGTACTTATCAAAATTCCAAAGTTACATGTTGGGGGTAAATTTCTGGCATCACTGAAGTCAATGGGAAAATTCCCATTGACTTCAGTGGGGTCAGGATTTCACCCTTGGTTTTTACTAGCTAGACCCCTCACAACTTGACAGACTAACCATAGTTAAAAACAAATCCTGAGACAAAGAATCTATTCATTGTCATTAACTGAATTTCATTTTGGAGTTGGAAAAACAAAATGATTTTGGGGACAGAAGAATCTGAATTCTGCCAGATTATGTATGAGAGCTCAGAAGCACCATATGATCTCAGAGAGAAATGAATATTTTGCTTTTTTTTTTTTTTTTTTTTTTTTTTTTTTACAATACACCATATTCAAGATGTGCTGAGAGAAAATGGGGTGGAGAGGAAATAGGAGAAATCCACTTCAGGTTCTTCTCTAACTTATTCTAAGCAAATTAAGAGACTGAGAAAGACCTCTCTCTGTCAGTCTGACACCCTGCAGACAGTATTAACTAACACATTTTACCTGCGATAATCGTCAGTAAATCCAAGACTGGATTTTATCTCCTTGGAGAGGAGCGTAACTGTGTTCATCCTTATTAAAACACAGGATTGCAGCTGAGAATCTGGGGAACTGGTGTGAATGTGGGGAAATACATTGAATTTTGAAAGTGCTATTTTGAAATGGATACCATCATCAAAAGTGAGCATCAGCCAAGAACTTGCTCTTTTTTAAAAATTGAGATTGAATGTCAAGGATTTTTTTTTCCTCATAAGGAGTTATGGCTAAGGTTTTCTAGGTACACTGACATTTTAATTGGTAGATTAGCTATTTAGTGCTAGAGTGTATTAAGAAATAAATAAATTAAAAAAAAGTGCCTCACTCCTGTCTCATTTCTCTTCTTGTGTCATGCAGAAAGCAGGAAGAAAAACACTAATAGGGTACTTCAACCTCATAGTCATATATTGAGTGTTTCTCCAAATAGCAGAAACCTTTTGCTTTCAGAGCTTTGGATAGTTTCCCAAAGCATCATCATTAGTGTCTCTGTTTATCTTGCTTTATCAAAACTTGGAATTTGAAGTAACTTCCAATAATTCTACTTTTAGTTTAGCATTGCAAAATCTATTATTCTAAAGCTGAAATTGCATGCCATCTCCAAACCCAGCCAGTTCTGGGTAAGTGCTTTGAATGATGACCGATCAGAGAAGATGGGTCTGAATGCATAATTACGGTAATATGCAGTTAATATTACTTGATAAAGCTACGCGCACACAAGTAAGAAAACATGCTTGATAAAGCAGGGTTTTATAATAGATGGAAATGAACTATAATTAGTTACAAAGGCTTGTGAACTTCCCCTCTCTTCCCGAAGGTCATTGTTTCGGATTGTCTTGGCAGTCTCATGTATGGTGTTTACTTCATGCATAATGATTTCCTTTCCCCCCATTCCTTGAACAGTTTTGCCTTTTCGACTAGTTACTGTTACCACCATTTAATAAGAAGGCTTTTCTTGGCTTTCTAATCGAAAACTTGCTTTTATCTTTCTTCATAAAAGAATTGAAATGGCTTTTTTCAGGTCTCTGTAGCCTCTGGGGAGATAAGGACCCTGCGGTTAACAGGATGAGAGATTTTTGTTTAGAAATTTTTATTTAGACAATGAAAAATGACCTCTGTAAACTCAAAGCTATCTTATTTTGGGGCTTTAGGCTTCTGGCAGATAAATCAATTGGGCCCTTGGGACAGCAAAGGAAAAACCTTTGCAGTAACTATGTCAGGGCAACGCAATAGATTTGTTGTGAGGATGCAGTTATGTTGAAGATAGAATGTACTTAAAATATATATAATTTTATTTTCTATTAAATATTCAGAATCTAGATACTATGGTTTTCAGCTGCTCTAAGTAAATATTTATTTCTGTGAAATGAACTGGAGAAAGGACCTGATCTATCTATCTATCTATCTATCTATCTATCTATCTATCAAAACAGAGTTAAATGTTCAAAATCAAATTCAAGTATTTACTTATAAAATGTTATACGTAATGTCGCTTTTGTGAATAAAAAAAGTTTTCTAGTGATATCCACCTTTCATCTGCCAAATACATGGGCTTTAGACATCAGTCTTTTTCATAAATGATTTAATTGTTGTCAGGATAATACCGTGGCTTCTCTAAAATATGCTTTAGCAAATTACCATAACAGTTTCACACCTGTATGTAACCCCAAGGAACTTTGCAAGTCCTCGCAGCATGAATTTGCACTACATGTTTGCTCTCTAAAGAACAAGTGTTGCACTTTCCGGTGTGTTCTCTACCTGTGTCATGGAGTGTGCAGATGCAGAGTGAAAAGTTATTCAGAAATAAATTGCAGATTTGACAAGGAAGCAAATGAGGAGACAGATGTTTAACTAAAATGCATTGATGTGCAATAGTTAGAAATTTGGTGGGTGTTGAGCAACACAGTTAAGAGACATAACTGAAGACTTTTTAAATATTTTTATTTAAAATGAAATTACCATATTAGATTGTGATGCAAAACAATGAAAGGCAGATAAAGACATGTTAAGGTGATGAGACTGCCTCATTGTCAGGCAGTGTTTGCCCAAGACACTCCAACCCTCACCCTCTTAGTAGGTGTTGATCCTGTCTAGAGAAGTGGGTTCTGCTGACTCACTACAACAAGCAACCCATGACCTTGCTTGGAGGGAGGTAGATGTGGCTCTCTAGAGTGTGGCCTGAGCCGGGGCGCTGGAACAATTTGTATAGTGCGGGTGCTGAGAGCCATTGAATGAAACTGTCAACCCTGTATATGATGGAAACCATTTCAAGCCAGAGGGTGAAGCAGCAGCCCAGTTGCAGCACCTATGGACTGAGTTGTCCTTTGGCAGGAACTCTAGGAACAGCCAAACTTGGGGGCAAGGTTTGAACTAATCTTATGTTTCTATCTCATACTTGTTTTGTTTGTTAATAAAGCCATGCCAAAACAAGGGGATGAGTGTGGACTGGGGGAAGGGATAGCTCAGTGGTTTGAGCATTGGCCTACTAAACCCAGGGTGGTGAGTTCAATCCTTGAGGGGGCCACTTAGGGAGCAGGGGCAAAAATCTGTCTGTGGATTGGTCCTGTGGACTAGATGACCTTCTGAGGTCCCTTCCAACCCTGATAGTCTATGATTCATATACTGCATGTGGGAAGAGCTGGGTTGGGACTGGCACTTAATCACATTCCAATGAATGTTGATATTCCAGGATTTGGAAGTAGTTACACGTTGACCTTTTTTTCCAGGAGAACACCCCTGCTTAAAGGTCAAATTTCAGAAACTAACCTGAGTCCCATGCTGCATATCATAGTGCTACTACTTGGCTATCAAGCCCACCAACATAAGCCAGTCAGTTGTGGCAAGCTATTTTAGAACATACTGTGGGCCATAGAGCATCAAACCTTACTGAGACTACCAATGCTTACTGATGTCACCAGCAATACCACCTTAATTCAGCTCTAGACATGCTATCTTCCACCATCTCTGTATATTTGGGGGTTTATCATATATGTGTGTAAATAATAAGTGAAAATGTATTAAGGTTGTAATAATCAGTACAAGAGAAGGTACATTCAGATACATTTACTTACTCTAATGCTGTAAGTCTGACCACTTTGCAATTAAAGCAATACAACCCCCAAAACAGGGCCACATGAGATATTACTGAAAAGCCCGTTTAGCATTTCTAATATAGCAACCGCTGTTGATTCTCCAATTATCGGATTGTGTTACTTTAAGGTGGGAAAAAAACCTTTAAGAGTATTTTTTTTCTCAAAATTGCAAATGTTAGCCTAGAAATTCAAAATTAAGGTTACACTTTACAACAAAAATACTATCAAGTACTAGGTAACATGGGACTGCACAGTTAAAAGCAATCAGATAACTTTGATTCTTGCCCTGTTCATTGCCAACATTCCATTCTGCACACCTTTCACACCTTGTGTGTAAGATGGGACATATCTGAAGTGAATTTCCATACGGACTTCAAAAAGTTTGAAGCCAGGGACTGTAGTCATCTTCAGTCTACTTTATTTGCATATGTATTTTGCTGACATCAAGGAACTCTGGAGCACAGACAGAGCTCATGACTTTGGTTTTGTCTGTAATATATAACAGTTGATTATTTTGCCACCTTGTTTGTCTGGCTTAGTTTTCGTTCCTGCTTCTAAAGGGTTAATAACTTAAGATACACTGAGCCCCATTCTCTGCTGGTGTAACTCTATTGATTTCCATTCAAAGTTCTCAGTGTTTTTATAAGCATTAAATAATTTAACCTTCCTACATTATGCTGAGGGAGATTAGTATTATGCATTAATTCCAATTATTATTATTGCCCCCACTTTACAGAGGGGGAAGCTGAGGCACAGAGTGTTGAAGTCAATGATTTTTTTGGCAGAACCAAGAATAGAACCCAGCTCTCCTCTGTCTCAACCACAAAACCAAGTGCTACGGGATTGAGACTATTATTGAAATAATTAGTTTAATAAATACAATTTCAGGACTGTAAGAGACAAAGATTTGAAGAGCCCTGCTCAGGCTTTGTAGATTGACTCTTGGAGTCTGAGTGCTGGATTCTCAGTTACACTAAGTCCCCTCTGGCTGTATTAAAGGGTGTTTAAAGTGGATTAAATTCCATTGCACCCACTTTAATGTCCCTTTCCCCCATTAAAGCAGTATAATGGAGCCTTAGTGTAGATGAGAATCAAGTCTTCAGACTCCATAGGAATCAATCTGCAAAGCCTTGCTCATTCTTGGGGTTTTGACATAAGAACCAAAGAGAGAGATTTGGTGGACAGCCCTGTTTCAGAAACTCGGATGATGCCTGGTATTAATTGCTGGTGATAATATGCCTGCTAAGACACACTGACCTAGTGGTTGCATTAAGCAAAAATAAAAATACAGTGATTAGAATGAGTAAGACAGCAAATCATTTCCCTGGCAGTTTTTATACATAAGCAATGTATGCTGTAATAAAAAACAGTATTTTTTTCCATCTGAGCATTTGACTTTCTCATGAAACCTCAGTTTTGTCTGAACTGGGCCCACATGCTGGTTCATGTCCACATAACTCATCCTTTACAGTCACAGACTGATGTGACACAGGGTAATAGAAAGTGATGCATTGCCTGAATTTAAAGGAACATGGACTATTTCTGGGTTTGCTGTGCAGTATGAGATTTGTATCAGATTTGAAGCAAAGCTAACCAAGCAGACAGAGCAGTAAGATATCTACAGCTTCCATTAATCAGTATATACTATGCTGTTCCCCCCCCTTCCCCCATCTCATTCTATTTGCTTGGTGCATTTTGAAGCTAAGACACATACACAAGGTAACCTCAGCGACCATTTACAGTGCTTCTCACTTCATTGTTCTTGCATTTAAAGTTTAAGAATCATTCTTCACTAAGCCAATTGGTCTGTAAATCACTAATGTGAATAGATAATATTAAAAATAGTGATGTACCTTGGATTTAATTTTTATTATCGGTGTTAGTGGAGTCTTTGTTTGTTTTGTGTTTACAATGTCCTTGTTTTGACGTGACATTTATAATCACTGGTAGGGAAACGTCACAACACAAAATTCATGCAAAACCAACATAGCTATTAGTAGGGGATGTGGATCAGTGGTTTAAGAATCTGTTTTGAAATGAGTAGAGTGCCTTGAACCATGGATTGAAATCTTGGTAGGGTCAATTCAGTCCTTCATCTCTGAAAGGTAGATTCCTGCAATTTGCTAGGGTGGGTCATTCAGTGGAGACCTTAAAAAGTGAGGTTCTATATGCTGTGCATGAACATTAAGGAGCCTCTGAGAGTTTGAGAGTAAGGTTTTCCCTGCTGTCCTTGGCCTCTCAATCTGGATCATATTTGAAGGGAAGGATAGAATTTCCAGACACCCATTACTAATCTTTAGAAAGAGAGCTGATGTCAAATACAACTGATGTTAGTGGTGCATCAACCCAGCCTTTATTTCTGATAAATCCAAGCTTACTTGTGTTATATCAGTATATTATCCTTGCTTTGTCAATCTCAGCTGAAAGGCCATGTCTTAACTAATAATGGCCTTGGTGCAGAATATTTTAATAAACTGAACGTGTTTCACAAATTCTCTTTATTTTTTTAAAAACAAATTGCTGTTGATTCTGACTCCTATCTTGATTTTGGTTATCCTGTAATTCTCTTGATGGAAATACCATTGGGAAAAAAGCATTCTTTTGAAGTTTGAACAAGAAATACTGTACTATAAAAAAGCCTTTTAAAAAACTATATGTTTTTAAAGGCTTTTCACAGTACAGTATTCCTTCCATTAAGAAATTTCATACTCGGTCTCCCCACCATGATATTACCTTCTATCAACTATTTTTCGGTATGTTATATAGGTTTTTAAAAGGCTTTTCATAGGAAAGTACTTCTTGTTAAAAACATTTTCTCTCCATGGTGTTTCCAGCAAGAAACTGTCAGATTAACCAAAGTCAAAATGGGAACCAGAAAGTCAGCAGTTACTCATTTTAATAGCAGAAGTTGAGACATATGTTCAGTTTGCTGAAATATTCTGCAACAGGACCCTTCACTTGTTGAGACATTAACCTATTTATTGAGACTAATACAGCAGAGACAATTATAATGCCATAACACAAGTATACTTGGAATTATCAGGCAGGTTTTGTGTGTTTATAAAATACTTTTATAGTACAGGGCTTCTTTTTTTAAAAAAATCATAAGAATGCTTTTTTCCATGGTATTTCCATGCTAGTGCATATGATACAACATTGCATATGATACAGAAGCCTTCTAGTGATGAGAAATCCTTCAGAAGTAGAGCCTGCTCAAACCACCTGACTATATTCAAAAGGAGGATAGTCCTCTCAGGGATGAGAATTTTTCCTAAGGTTTGAAATCCTAATCTGGTAAATACTATCAACAGGAGACTCCCCCTCCCTGCACTCGCTCTGTGGGGGAACCCCACAGATACTCATATCTTCAAAGGAGAATCTGTTAAAAATGTAGCAGTCTTCAAAGGGGGAACACCACCCTCAGCAATGTGAAGTACTTTAAAGTGGGAGCCTAACAGCAGTATGAAATCTCAGAGGAAAAACTCCCAGAGCACTGTGAAAATTTGTAAGAGAGCAAGCCCTCCTTCTTTAACATACAGTAGGCTATTATTTTCTTTAAAAATGATCCTTTCATGCACTGTGTACATTTATAATTATAGAAAGGATCTTATTTAATCAGAATCTGGTAGAACTCTCCTCCATTTAAAAAATGTTGATGAAAGAAAAGACAGAGGAAACAATGACTTTCCTTTCCTTTAACTCAACTAATATCCAGGCAATCTAATATTACTACTTAGTTCATGGATAGTTCTTTTCATCTATAGAACTCAACCACCTTCAAAAAGTTAAGTGGGGAAATTGAGGGACAGGGAGGCCAAGTAACTTGCCCCAGAAGCAAGCATTATTTCTGCTGTGCCATTGATTGGCATAGTGCTTTACAAATTGATTCTTGCTCTGATCAGTTTACAGATACTCAGTGAGTATGTTCAGCCCTAACAAAAATCCAAAATGTAAGGAAAATTCTATCTATGTATGTGCACAATACATATACTCTGTGTGTGTATAATATACAATTATAAAGTAGCTGAGTGTCTCACAAACAGTAGTGAATTAATATTGTTAGATGGGGAAAAGGGAAGCTGAGGCAAAGAGCTATTACATGATTTGCTCAAGGTTACACAGGAAGTCTGTGACAAAGCCAATAAAAGAAGCCAGTTCTCCTGAGTCTCAGTACAGTGCCTTCACCACAAAACCATCCTTCTTATTTTGTACATCAGATGAAAACTTCAGAAATACATACTACAGAAATATAGGAATCACCATACTAGCTTTGACTATCTAAGCTAGCATCCTGCCTCAAGAAGCATCCAGAGGAAGGTGTAATAAAACACTTGATGTGCATCAGCCAATTATGCAACGCCATACATACAGAGGGGAAAAAATGCTTGATTTCCCCCCCCCCCCCCCGAGGTTGTCAGTTTATATCCCAAACAGTGAATTTCATTAGTGTAAGCTTTTGACTTGTTGCAGACATGTTAGGAGTAATTTAACTTTACCCCAAGGGGTGAAAATATCATGGCCCTTCCACGTGTCGGGTATTATCTCTTCTTTCACAATGTCACATGGTTTGTAATTTTTTTCAACAATGCAAGTTTACAATCTTTAGTATTTTGTCTTTCATATTATTTGATAGTCAATTGGATTTCCTATTCCTAAAATGATCAGAGAAAAAAATATGGTGTCTAGTGGCAATTGTACAATCTTCCCTCCTAGGGAGGGGAAAGGACTCTTTAACTGCAACTGACAAATTGCTTTACACTATTCTGATGCTGTAATATTTTGATATTTGCCACTTTTTCTAAATTTAAAAAAAAAAAGGAATGAGATCTCCTGTTTTGAAGCTACACAGATGTATCCAGCAGGTTGGCCTGACACCAGTAAACAAACTTATCCTGTTCAGCAAATTAAAACCGTATTTTGCCACAAAACCTTGATAGTTCACGCACATATTCAGCAACACCAACTGGTAAATCCACTTACCATATCAGGAGGGGAAACAAATAGATAATAGTCCAGGGATGTTTTCATAATGCTTCCATGTCTGTTTAACTTAGGGAGGTAGGGAAATTTCTCCCATTAAGAGATCTGACATTCACTCTTCCCACCAACATATTACTAACATTTTTCTCAGTAGTAAATGCAGGTTTCCTTCTATCCTCAGATTGCTAGGTGATCCTGTTCTATAGGCTAACCCCAGGGTCCAGAAAGTGCATAGAATCATTTGGATTCCTCTTTGTAGTTTATGATCTCAGCCATTTAAATTTTATTTTTTGTCCACAGTATGATAAACATGTTTTGGATCCTTAATTCAACCAAATTTAGACAGGCTCCAGGGAGAGTACCAGGCTCAGAGCAATACCACTTATTTTCATTATTGCCAACCACCTGTGGAAGTCTTATCATCAGACCAAATGAAAAAGCTGCCTTCTCTGGGTGAGTCTGGGGTGTTAGGCTTGGGAAATGTCCATTGAATATGTGCATTGATGTAACTAACAGTTTTGCATGGTGAAATATAGTTTCAGTTTGCAGAACAAGAGAACGGTCTTCACTGACGTCAGTCCACCTGAATCTATCTTCCGTTAAACAATGAATAACTTGCCAGCCTGTTCATGCAAATCCACTTTCCTTCTCTCCTCTTTCTCTTCACTCAAAGTCGCACACAGAAATACAAGAGTTTTGTCATAATGGGCTGAGGTCATTCTTGGTGCAATTCTATTGAAGTCAGTGGAGTTACACTGGAGATGAATTTGGACCAGTAATTCTAAGGGGTTGGGAAGGTTTTTTTTTTTTTTTTTTTTTTTTTTTTTAAAGAATCTTACTTCATCCTACTTATGCAAAATTTACAAAGCTACAGTCAGAAGGCTGTGATGCTTGAGTTTTATAACTTTTGTGTTATCTGTGTATATAGTGTAGCAGCTTTAACCAATAGTCTCAGAACGATAGCGCATTTCTCACTTTAGAACAAAGAGCCATCACCATCAAAAAATGAAATACTTGAGGCACACTCTAATGTTCCAACCCAAAAGAAAATAAGATGACTCTAAGTTTCCTGAATCCAATCCCAATTATATTTCATTTAATAACACTCAGTGAAATATCTGGTGGCAGGGGAAATGAAACTACATGATTTTATGGGCTCATTCATCAAGAACTAATTGAAGCTTTCATACAGTTTAGTGCTGATAAAACACTATAACAATAAACAATAACAAAATTCACCAGAGAAGGATTTGTTTTGCCAGGAGGAAAATGGTTCAGTTTCATCCTGGGGATTCCTGGTTAAGAGTCTCCAATTTAAAAAGGGATAAGCACAAACTCCTGTGCATAATGACAGGGTGGGAGCTGTGGCAAATGTATTAGTATTGCTCCAGTGGAGCTATTCTCATTGTAAGTATTTGCTATTGTATGTGACTGAGCCAGGATGCATAACAACCAATAGGATTTTTTAAAGTTTGATTTTTTTTTTTAAAGCAGCTCCCATGTAGTTTTTACTGGAAAGGAAAGGA
The DNA here is from genome assembly GCF_013100865.1 of Trachemys scripta elegans. NCBI lineage: Eukaryota > Metazoa > Chordata > Testudines > Emydidae > Trachemys > Trachemys scripta. The sequence goes on along the minus strand of NC_048300.1, from coordinate 131,591,903 downwards.
AATTACAGTTTAAGAGTGAACTTTAGTTAAGTTCTGGTTCTCAATATACCAACTAATCATAGATTTACTGAGTTCAAGAAAATTGCTTGTCTTTATTATGTTCCTTTGGAGAACCAAACTGCTCTTAAAATTACAGTTCTTTTAAGCAAATCCTATAGCAATGCCTTGTCAATGTTTAAATGTTGAAATAAAATATGGTTCCCCTTTATTTCTGATATTTTTTTCTGAAAAAACTTTTTTGGAGATATAACAACATAATGAAATGTATCAAGAATATGTTAGCCTTGACTTAAGGAATGTAAAGATGAAAGTTTCTGCCATTGGTGGAACTAGAGGCAGCACTGTGATCTCGGGCACTGGACAAAGGGTCGGGAGTTATGAGTGCTAATTCTGCCTCTGCAACAGGGCAGCTGCATGTCTGTGTGCAAGTGACTTTACCTCGCTGTACCTCTGTATCTTCTCCCTCCCACCCTTTGTTTGTCTTGTCTATTTAGGTCCCTAGTGCTCATGCCCAAGGCTGTCTGTGAGCTGGTACTGCTACTAATGGTTGCTGCCTTTGCCCATGCAGTAAACGGTATCTAAGAGTATCCCACTCGAGCTGGTGGTATAAATTTCATCTGGAGGAGACATACCTGCACTAGCTCTGATTGAACTACTGTACATAGTTTGCTAAAAAGAGAAGTGTAGCCATGGCAGTTCAAACAATAGGGGGGGGCTAGCTGCCCTGATATGATCCCATCCAAGATGCTAGATACACAGCTGGCCCTTCTGCCATTTTCACCTCTTGACTACACTTCTATTTTTGGCACACTAGCTTGATTAGGGCTAATACAGATATGTCTCCTTGAGCTGGAATTTACACATTCAGCTCAAAGTGCAGCCACACCCTTAATCCCTGTTTGTAAAGGACTTGGATCAATCTTGAGACTCAAAGGTATTGTATAATACCGATTTATGATAATGAAAATTCACATCTCAGTGTTTTGTCACATGTTCTTTATTTCATTTACAAATGGTATACATAAATAAAACTGACATTTCACAGTAGTACAGGCAAGCCACAACATGCAGACAACGGAGTATGAGTTCTACTGGCATAACTATGTGCTCAGGATGTATATGAATTCTACTGCCAACATTTAGTCAGCAGCAGCTCTACGCTCTCTGGACATTACTTTCTGTCTGCTGATCGGTTGCTTACCCCAAACACGTTCTTCCCCTCTCCATCATTCCACGTTCTGCATCACTCTCTCCTGCCCTCCCTCTCCTTCACTGTCACCTCCTGCTTCTTGATTGTTCTCCTAGGTGTTGGCCAAGATGACTTCCCGAGTTAAAAGCATGGGTCTCTAGACCTTGAACTAAAGCACCAGGCTCTCAAGCTGGGACCCGTGGATGACACTTGCTCCCACTAACTTATCCCCATTCAACTAACAAGCCATTATCACCATAATCATTTTGCTTTCACATTGCCTTTCCCCTGCCATTATCTTTCTTCAGCACAGGGATGACAACTTCCGGGGACTGCCTAGCACAGTGATCCAGATTTTGGAATCTTTTGGTGCCACAGTAATACAAATAAATAATAAAGAATCAAACAAATGTATTAATGTTTATATAGGAACATAGCATTGGAAAGGATCTCCTGGATCATCAAGCCCCGTGCCCTGCTATCACAGGCAACCTTGTCATATAATCCCATTAATAAATTAATCAAGCTCCACTTTAAAAACAGTTAAGTTGTTGAAAATAGTATTCAATCCAATGTTATAAATTTGAACTTTTTCAAAAGAGAGAGAGTTTTAGAGCTTTGAGACTGTCAACTCTCCTCATGGTGAGTTGTACCTTTCCTTGATTTCAGTGGGACTCCTCGGAGGGTAAGGCACCACTCATTGTAAAGACAGCAGGTACAAGGCCCTAACGTTTTCCATATTCTAAGTATTTGGATTAAGTAAATATGTGCACCTACTTTTTTCTTTTAAACCATAAAATATATTATACTTTCATTTCATTTTCTTTTTACTAAAGTATCTATGATCCTTTCATTACATTCTGTCTTCTCAACCCAATCTATGATGTTTGTGCTGGCAGACTTTCTGTTTGCCAGGTGAGGACAGGATGTTCCAAAAAGGTGAGGTTTATAAAAACACACTCAGAATTGCAAGTATTTTTTTTTTTTTTACTCCTGGCCCAACCATTAAGCTCCATATTGTGCCTACCATTCTCCTCTTTGAAGGTGATTAGACCACGCCAGCAGACATGGATGCTGCTGCTCTTGAATGAGCAAGCTCTGCCCATGCTTCCCACTAGTGTTGAGCATGCAGTTGTCACACAGATTACAGCTCCCTTTCATTGGGCAAGCAAACTGTTCGGAGCCTAGCACGCCTCTCAGTTTACAATAGTGCAAATGAGAAGTAAATCCATTGAGTTCAATGGATTACAGAGGTGTGAGAGCAGGGTCAGGCTCCTGGACCAGGATGACACTATCAAGCAATATTGGATCAGTTTGGTCTTGGCTTTCATTGTTTTGATATCAATTTTAAGATGGTTTAAATTAGGGCTGTCAAATGATTAAAAAAATCGCAATTAATCACAAGTTTAAAAAAATCGTGATTAAACACAGTTTTAATCACACTGTTAAACAATAATAGAATACCATTTATTTAAATCTTTTTGGATGTCTTCTACATTTTCAAATATATTGATTTCAATTACAACACAGAATAAAAATTGTACAGTGCTCACTGGATTCCCATAATTATTCTTTAGCCTGGGACCTGGGCTATACATGTCTTTTTTAATCTAAGCCCTACCACTCTGTGGTGGTGAGCCAGGTAGGTTTTTCTTCTTCAGACCTTCCATCAGAGTCTGTCTCTCTATGTTGGTGTGTTCCCCAAAAACAACCCCCTTACAATTGCCTCCCGACTCTCTTTGGAGATTAACATTGAGGGATTGGGGATCTCAAACCTGTCCCCAGGCAGTGCTTAGACCATGGTCACCACCCAGCAGCTCATCAGATCCACTGAAGAAGGGGAGAAGCAGAACAAGTCTTGTAACTGGGTGGAGCCTGGAAGTAGTAAATCCCAGCTAATAGCTCAGGCATCATCTCTTAATGACCCCCAGCATGTTTACCAAGAGGCTGCTCATCTAGGGCCATTTTGTTGCCTTCCTGACAGTTTCCTAACAGCCCTGCTATTAAACTAAGCCAACATGCATACAGAAAACAGTCCAGTAACCCAATTTCGACGTGCAATAACTATCTCAATAGCCAGGTCCCATACAATATTAATAAATTATTATAGATCAGTTCCCACAGCCTTCATAAAATTATTGAATAGAGTAGGTCAAGAACAGATCCTTGTAGTACCCCCACTAGAAATTGGATGGTGATTTTTCATTTACAGTTACTATTTGAGATCTATAAGTATGTGTTTACATGTTAAAGTATAAACCTAGGGTTTTAAACTATAGAGATGCTCATTGACTTCAGTCAGAATAGGAGATCTTGTCTCTGTTAGTCCCCCTGAGGGACTGACTCCTAATTTACACCCAACTTTATTTTTATAAAAGTGCAATTACTGTGAGAAGTGAACTTAACCTGTTTGTTAATTTGTGAAAACACAGTAGGAACTAGATACTAGAGGACCTGGAGGTGGTTTATAGAGGCCAAAACTTCTATTTAGATATATAGGGGCAAATCCTCAGCTGGTTCAAATAGACATAGCTCCACCAACTTCAGTGGCGCTATGTTTATTTACGCCGACTGAGGACAGGCCCATATTCTATACCTTGGAGATCAGTAAAGATGAGAGAGAAGTTCCGTGGGCTTTAGCATTTTCTTTGCAGTTGTTTTTGTTGTTTGAATTCAGTGACATCCAGATTTGGTTGTTTATAGCTGTTGTATATTTGTAAATTGATACAGTGTACTTGGATTTTCAGAAAGCCTTTCATAAGTTCCATCACCAAAGGCTCTTAAGGAAACTAAGTAGTCACGGGATGAGAGGTATAAGCTATAGGTATAGGTATTTGCTACATAAGTCATAGGCATAAGTTAAGGCAGTAAAGCAATGAGCCTACAGGCCTACATCCTGTAAGACATTAGCTTGAGTAGTTAGCATAAGGCTTTGAGGCCTATGAGCCTTAGCATGAGTGAGTTACCTGACAGTTATACTGAGTTTTGGGGAACTGAGAAAGGTGTTTTTAAGGGGGAATCTTGTGAAGAATGATACCAGGTAACCACATTGAACTGATACTACTTGAGTATTTTAGCATAAAATATTGGCAAATTATTAACCGCGAACTTGCCTTGGCAATGAATTGAAGTTTATGGTAATAAGTTAAAATAATATATTAACCTTGAGAATAAGGACACAACAACATTAGTAGAATGAGGGAATACAAATAAGGAAGAGGGAGAAATTCTTATTGAATAAGCATTAGGTATAATGGCATCAGCATAACATTATAAAAGTTGTATCCAAGCCTGTGTGCTTGGGGGGAGAGAGATGTGGCATCTTGGGAGGTGCCAGGATGACAGCCACTGACGATGGTGATGAGGAAGGTGATGGTGGTGAGGAAGATGATGGCTAACATTTCAGGTTGTTCTGTAAGGGATGGTGGGAGTATATTGATGTTCAGATGTAAATTCTTTATTATCTCTAACTACCATGCTGGGTTAGAATGGTCAGTTTGCAAACTGAATTAATAAAACTTTTACAAATACAGAAGAGTTTTCCTAAGTGTGAGCGTTGCAACTCTGCACATGAGGGTTCCCAAGGGAATAGTAATTTTAATAATACTGGGCCTGATTTTGGGACAAGAAACTATCAAACCTAAGCGTGTTTACTGGGAATTCTTAAGTAATCAATATAATTAATATACAATCCATAGACCAGGCAACAGAGGGAAGGTCCTCTCATGGATCAGTAACTGGTTATAAGTTAGGGAAAAAAAGATAGGAATAAATGGTCAGTTTTCACATTGGAGAGAGGTAAACAGCGGGATCCCCAAGGATGTGTAATGGACCTGTGCTGTTCAAGATATTCATAAATGACCTGGAAAAAGGAGTAAACAGTGAGGTGGCAAAGTTTGCAGATAGTTAGGTCCAAAGCTGCCGGAGAAGAATTACAGAAAAGAATCACTAAACTGGGTGACTGGACAACAAAATGTCAGATGAAAATCAACATTGATAAGTGCAAAGTAATGCACATCAGAAAAAATAATCCCAACTACATATAGATAAATATGGGTTCTAAATTAGCTGTTACCACTCAAGAAAAAGATTTTGGCATCACCCTGGATAGTTCTCTGAAAACTTCAGTTCAATGCACAACAGTGGTCACAAAGGTTAACAGAATGTTGGGAACTATTAGGAAAGAGAGAGAAAATAAGACAGAAAATATCAAAATAATAAAGTTTATTGTGTGCCCACACTTTGAATACTGTGTCCAGTTCTGGTTGCCCCATCTCAAAAAGGATATAGTGGAACTGGAAAAGGTTCAGAGAAGAGCAAGAAAGATGATCAAGTGTATGGAATGGCTTCCATATGAGGAAAGAATAAAAAGATTGAGGCTGTTCAGCTTAGTAAAGAGATGACTAAGAGGAGATATGATAGAGGTCTATAAAATCATGAATGGTGTGGAAAAAGTGAACAGAGAATTGTTGTTTATCCCTTCCAACAATATAAAAACCAGGGGTCACCTGATTCAAATAACAAGCAGTAAGTGTAAAACAAATTAAAGGAAGAACTTTTCCACATAATGCACAATTTGCCTGTGGAACTCATTGCCTTGGGATGTTGGATGGCCAAAAGTATACCTGGGTTCAAAAAACAACTGAATACATTCATGGAGAATAGGTCCATCTATGGCTATTAGCTAAGATGGCCAGGGATGCAACCTCATGCTTGGGACACCCTAAACCTCTGACTGCCAGAAGCTGGGAGGAGAAAACCGTGGTAGATCACTCTGACTATCCTGTTCTGTACGCTGCCCAGGAAACTCTGGTACTGGCCACAGTTGGAAACAGGATACTGGGCTACATGGATCTTTGGTCTTACCCAGTATTGCAGTTATTATATTCTTAAGCAAGAAGATGTAAAGTGCAAATTCTCTTGTATGTCATATAGTTGGTGCATCTCTGATTATTTTTCAACATCACAAATATGAAATTCAGTGTACAATATTTTTTTGAAAAAAACTTAAATTACCAAAATAAAACTATAAATTAAATAGTGCAATAAAAATCTAACACGGTGAATCAAACTAAAAACATGAACTCTTCTCTCGTTAGTCATTGTTATTGTAAAACATGTATCCTTCGTTGTAATACTGTTCTATATCTTATGTCCTGCCCTTTTTTGTCATTTTTTTGGACCTTCCTGTGACTTTAGGTCAATGGGGGGCAACCTGCGGCCCATAAGGGTAATCTGCTGGTGGGCCGTGAGACAGTTGTTTACATTGCATGGCTGCCCGCAGCTCCCATTGGCCGGGAATGGCGAACCATGGCCACGGGGAGCTGTGGGCGGCCATGTAAATGTAAACAAACTGTCTGATGTCCCGCCAGTGAATTACCCTATGAGCCACGTGCGGGCCGCAGGTTGCCCACCACTGCTTTAGGTGGTTGAATTACACTTGGCTTTTCTTGAGGAGAGTTGTATTGTTACAATTTTGTATCACTGACATAAATATTTTTGATGGAATGAGTTATAGGAGCCATAGACATTGCAATTTCTTTCTGAACTACATAAAACATACGAGTTAAAATACTGCCAAGCTTTCTGGTCTCTACTTATATAAATCCACTGAAAGGGCATCTGCCAAGAAGTATCACTTGGCATCTAACAAATATTTTTATTGGTATGTAAGTCATGTTAGAACATCTTATTTTACACTTTATGATGTGCTGCTACATAAAAACATTAGCACATTCCTTATATGAAAAACTAATTCTATAAAGTGGCATTCTCAGTAAGCTCTCAAATATTTGTTGTAAGTCCTGAGTCAAAGGCTGGCAAGTAGCCCAATGAATGTATAAATCATATTTAAATATCTGAAGTTTCCAAATGTGTGCTCTGTTTATTAAGAAATATAATTGTAATTCGGGAAATTGCCAGGGCATCCTTGTGGCTTATCATCAACAGTCACTATAATTAAACACAATAATCTGACCTGATCTTTGCTTTATACATCGCATGGTGTTTACCTAACTAGTGAGGTACATTCTGCAGATGCTCATTAACTATCCTATATCAACATCTGCCAAATGTGAATTCCCAAGCATCATGGGCCCAATCCTGTAAAATGTTAAGCACCTTCTACAAGGTGTTGCATTCCCTGAACTCAGTACCCTACAAGAATGGCCTAAAAGTGATCCAGGTTGTCAATTTAGATATCTGTTGTACAATCTGGAGTCAGGTAGGCCCAACTCCTCAAAACCATTTAGGCACCTAAGTGGGAGTTAGACACCCAGGGCTGGCTCCAGGCACCAGCTTACCAAGCAGGTGCTTGGGGCAGCCACTTCGGAGAGGGGCGGCACGTCCAGCTGTTCGGCGACAATTCGGTGGACGGTCCCTCACTCCTGCTCGGAGCGAAGGACCTCCTGCCGAATTGCCACCGCAGATCGCGATCGCGGCTTTTTTTTTGTTTGCTTGTTTGGCTGCTTGGGGGGGGGGGCAAAACCCTGGAGCTGGCCCTGTAGGCACCTAAATACGTTTGAGAATATGGGCCATAGTAACTTGGTTGGAACATGTGGGCAGTGCAAATGAACACTGGACCAAACTTCAGGTTTCCCAGATCTGAAGAAGAGCTCATAGACTTTAAGGTCAGAAGGGACCATTATGATCTTCTAGTCTGACCTCCTGTACAATGCAAGCCACAGAATCTCACCCACCCACTCCTGTAACAACCCCCCAACCTATGTTTGAGCTATTGAAGTCCTCAACTTGTAGTTTAAAGACTTCAAAATGCAGAGAATCCTCCCGCAAGTGATCTGTGCCCCACGCTGCAGAGGAATGCTCTGGGAATCTCAAAAACTTGTCTCTCTCACCAACAGAAGTTAGTCAAATAAAAGATATTACCTCACTACCTGGTCTCTATAATATCCTGGGACTAACACGGCTACAGCAACATTGGGTATTACAGATTAAGTGTCAGATTCCTATTCCACTTGGCTGGATAAATGTCTTAAAGTGGGTCCTTCTGGGATGCTGTTTTTTGCTTTGACTTTTTCTCCAGGACATCTTCCTTTCAAGTCTGTCTCTTTTCTTTCTTAAATACTATTTCTGCTTTTGTTGCTATTTGCTCTCTATTCTCCTTGTCCTATCTCCTTCATTTTTAAAGATGATTCAGTGAAACAGCACTGGCACTGTTGTGCAAACTTTTCAGAATGAGTACGTTCAGAATTTATTCTGCACTGTTTCATGCACATAGTATGTGTAATTATTACAGGTTCCAATCAGAGTATATAACTTGACTTATATGTTTGTGTACTTGCTTTAGTAGAAATGCAAATGTTATGTATTTAACATGCAAATGAAGTAAAATAAATAAAATGCAGGAAGTCTGTAGTCTTTCTCAGAAGTAATTGGGATCATAGAATCATAAAAATGAAGGGCTGGAGGAGATGTCAAGAGGTTCATCTAGTCCATTCTCTGCATTGAGGCAGGATTATGTATACCTAGACTCGGAGGCGGATTAGAGGTTTGTGGGGTCCTGGGCCAGAGCAAGTGGATGCCCCTCCCCACTCCTTCCGCCTGAAGGCTTCCCCTCACCCCCATATTCCTGCTTGGGAAATGGGGTTGGGACACAGGGGCTTGCCCTGCTCCCTGGCAGGAGTGCCAGGCGGGCAGAGCAGGTTGGGGAATAGGGGCACCCATTTTTCCAGGGGCCTCCCAATTGGCCAGGACCATTGGGCAGGGGCCCCATTGGCACTGTGGCTAATCCACCAATGCCTAGACCGGTGTTTATCTAACCTGTTCTTAAAAGCCTCTTACATTGGGGTTCCACAGTCTCCCTTGGTAATCTGTTCCAGTGCTTAACTATCCTTGTAGGTAGAAAGTTTTTCTAGTATCCAAACTAAATGTCCCTTGCTGCAAACTAAACTGATTACTTCTTCTGCTACCCTTGGTGAAAATGAAGAACAATTGATCACCATCCTCTATATAACAATATTTTACATATTTGAAAGCTGTTATGCTTCAGCCGTCTCATCTCTAAACTAAACATAACCCATTCTTTCAACCTAATGTCATAGGTCATGTTTTCTACACCTCTTATCATTTCTGTTGTTCTTCTCTGGACTCTCTTCAATTTGTTCACATTTTTCTTGAAGTGTGGTTACCCTAATTGGACATAGTACACCAGCTAAGGCCTTACCAGTGCCGAGTAGAGCAGAACAATTACCTACCATATCTTACATATGACACTCCTGTTAATATATCCCAGAATTATTTGTTTTTTCTCCACACTATCACACTGTGACTCATATTCAGTTTGTGATCCACTATAATGCTCAGATCCTTTTCTGCAGTATTGCTGCCTGGCCAGTTATTCCCAAATTTGGTTTTGTGCATTTGATTGTCCCTTGCTAAATCTAGTACTTTGCACTTGGCTTTATTGACTTTAGATCAATTCTCCAATTTATCAAGATCATTTTGAATTCCAATCCTGTCCTCCAAAGTTTTTGCAATCTCTTAGTAATGGTTAATAAGTAATAAGTCAGGTTTGTCAGAGACAAGACAACAATTTTTATTGACTGCATGAACACTCTTCTCAGTCTGACTGCTCAGGTTTCTTATAACATTTAGTGCATATTGGGCATACTCAGAGGCTTAATACATGTATTGTCATAGTCACTCTCATTTTACCATTGCACGATCTCATTAGTATAGTCAATCCCACACCAACTTAACACTTTTCCTCACTGTAATTTGAGTTTGTTGACACCTGTTGTAACTCCATCAACATTGCATGGTTTGTCTGGTGGTGCAAGTGAACCTATTAAATAGTGAGGAACTAAATATTGCAGAGAGCATTTGGTAAGAAAAGTAACTGAGTTAAGCTTCTCACTGATTATTATTGCAGATTCAGTTTTATGCAGATCTTGTGAACCATAGGCACTTACTCAGTGCGTGCTTCAGGGCTGGAGCACCCACTGGCAGCCTCATTGGTCAGCGCCTCTACCTCCCGTCCCAACATCTCCCACCCGCTGGTGGCCCTGCTGATCAGCTCCTCTCCCTCATTCCCAGTGCCTCCTGCCCGCTGTAGATCAGTTGTTCCATGGCATGCAGGAGGCACTGGGAGGAAATGGGAGGAGCGGGGCCAGGAAGAGGTGGAAAGAGGTGGGGCAGGGGTGGGGGAGAGGGCTTAGGGGAAGGGTGGAGTAGGGGCAGGGCCTGGGGAAGAGCAGGAGTTGAGCACCCCCCTTGGGAACTCGGTAGGTCGTTGCCTATGTTGTGAACAATATTACTGGTTTTGGTTTATTGAGATTTTCACTCTGCATTTTGCTTTATGTTCCAGGTTGTAATAAACCTGGAAATAAAAAGCGAAAATCAGCTATCCCTATTGCCCCCAAGATTTACTTTGGTTCAAAACAGTATTACTCCTCTAATTTTCAAATAGTTTTCACCTCAAACCATAAACTCTGTCACTCTATTTTTTCCTTGGGACCTTCCACTACCAAAAACTCTGTTACATTCCCAAACTGCTTTCTGGATACCCAACAACCTGGAGACCTCATCACGACCTCTGGCACTAATAGGGGGAAGTGTAATCATCCCCAATGTTGACACTGATGACAAATTAAGTCCATTTTTATCTTCCTGCCTTCTCCTTCCCCACTATGTAAACACTGCTTTTGGTTCTGCTGCTGCTGAATCTACTGGCCATTCTCTCATCCCGGGGCCTGATGTGCCGTAGAACAAATGATTTGGGGAGAAGGGAGAAGATGAGAAAGACAAAGAAGAGAGCACAGATATGATAATTGAGAAGAGTGCAAGTAACTGCTAGACTAGAAACTTTATTTTGTAAGAAGGCTATTATAAATATTTTGAACAATCTGAAATTAATAGCTGAAACTTCCAGCATCCAAATGAGGTAATAAGAGGGAAGGTGATTATTTGTATATAATTGTGCAAGCTATACATGACCTTTTATATATTTGTCAGGACTGAATGCTTAAAAACACTGCTTCACAAGAGGCCAGTGGAATTCTTTTATTGTTGCCGTAATGTAATTAGAAATCTCATAAGCAATCAAGCAGCCAAATTCTACACCAGCTGTAAGCAACTGAAACAAAAAGTGACAAGTAGGCCAGCAAGTAATGAATTACAATAATCCAGGTGAGGAATAACAGACAAATGTGTGAGTGTTTGGGTGTCCCCAGGAGACAAGATGGGATATAGACTGGAAATGATCCTAGGACAGTAATAAGCTGGCCTTGCAACCTGATTAATATAGACATCAACAACTGAGCTTGGAATAAACAGTAATTTGATGTTGTGAGCCCAGAGAGTTTTGGAGGGCGTGGTAGATATCAAAAGGAACTACTTAGAACCTAGAGAGAATATAAAGACTGATGCTGAAGAGACCTGATGACTAACAATTTTTACTCTGTCTACATTTTGTTTTAGAAACTTGGAAGATGTCCAAACTTAAATATCTCAAGGTTACTTATGCAACAAAAAAAGTCATTATGGAATGTTCAGGGACCAAAAGATAGATCTGGACATTACCCCAGCATAACAACAGAGGAAGCCTATTTATTGGATCTAAGGAAGCCACAAAAATGAAAGATATGAGTATAAAGGAAAACATTTGTCTTTATTTCTTAAACACTCATATTCTTTAGAAATAACTACATATTCCAAAAACACTGAGATTTTAAAAAATCCTCATGGGATTGAATGGGGGAGGGATAGCTCAGTGGTTTGAGCATTGGCTTGCTAAACCCAGGGTTGTGAGTTTAATCCTTGAGGGGACCACTTAAGGATCTGGGGCAAAATTGGTCCTGCTAGTGAAGGCAGGGGGCTGGACTTGATGACCTTTCAGGGTCCCTTCTAGTTCTATGAGATAGGTATATCTCCATATATTCAATATTTTTTAATTATACAACACCATCCAAAATGTGAAACATTAATAGATAATCTAATCTGTTTTTAATTAATAGATCTCTTGAATGAGCACCTACTCCTGGCAAATACTGTTAGAATATTTCCATTGAGTTCTATAGGTTTTAGATTAAGCCTTGAGTTTATACTGGCAAAAATGTGCTTGGACACGGAAAATTTGCAATCATATCAGTCTTCAAGTTTCTAAAAGAATCAGCTACTAAAAGATCTAGGTCATCACACTTCAAACCCTGAAACCTACTCTCAATCTCATTTTCTCTGGATTCAAGTAAAATAAACTGTTTTTTTTTATGGTGGTATCAGAGAATCCGAGTTTCTGAATATCTCAGAACATCTCTGTGAGGGCAGAGTTAAGATTGATTAGGAACTTTGTTTAAGAAGTGCAACAATAACTTTGGCTTACCTAGTTTTCTAGATATGTTTAAACAATATATTTAGGCAGGAAATGCTTGAGCTAATATGTAGTGGAGATTGTAGTCCTATTGTTGCAATATCTAAATTGAAAATATAAAGAAAATACAATAACTGTAGCATCTTCTTTGCTGGTCTATTAGGGAAGATAAGTTATAGGGAATGGCATGTATGAAAAATAAGAATAAAAAGGCATATACGTTGAGAGATGGAGACCAACAAAACCGAGACAAGAAATGCCCTTAACAGCAGGGAAGGAAGAAACTACTAAACACTTAATCAAACATTAATGCATGCCTCCTTTGATTCAGGCTTCTAATGCCACTCTTTTGGCTAGAACCCAACTTCTTTTATTCTGGTTGTAGTACATGTTAATTTGGAATTGGTATGCCTTTTGAAAGAGCCTTCGTATCCCAGGGTATATCTAGCAACTAGAGAAAATTTACAAGTAAAATTAAGTTGTTTGAATACACTTGCTAAACCACACCTCCATCGAGAAAGTTGGAAGAATGATAAGGTTGGATTCAAACACTTGGGCAAAGTAAACGAGCTCTGTTCCGAGTTTTGCCATTGACTTCAGTGGTGCCAGAATTTTGCCTATATAGCTCAACAGCTGAACTTCCATCCTGTAGATTTTCTCCCCTTTGCTCAAATATTCTAGCCTAAGAAGACTTTCTGACAACAGTCCTCATTGAATCATGGTTTAGTTTTGCCTTGTAGTTAATTAACAGAGAAAGAAATTCAGGCCTTTGCAGATGAGGACTGTGCATCACCTAACCCCTTGGCACCAGAGTGAATTTCACTCAGAGTGCAGATCAGGTGAATGTGACCACATGGTGTTAATATTTAATAGCAGAGTTCTTAAGGTGGCTGCTCTATGATTGCTTTCACCTAGACAAACCCTAATATTCTGCTGTTTTGTTCAATTTCTTTGCTCTAACAGCCCTAACAGAATCTATATGCTAATATGAACCTCTAAATATATTTTGTTCTTAAAAACCTAGGCCCTATCGACTGTATAATCTGTGTGTGTGTGTGTGTGTGTGTGAAGTGCCTGTCTGGACATTACTTTTGCACGTTAAAAATGCACACTATATCCAGAGCAAAAGAAGCAGTCCTAGAAATTAAAGATGGGAGGCAGAGAGTACTTATTAGGTATTGTAGTATTGTTCACTCCTTTGCCCATGTAGGATTGTTTTCTGTACTATGTTCTCTAATATTAGTGCAGCCTAGTTTTAAATGATGCAAACAACTGGGCTTCTATAACTTTCACTGGTGACTGTTCCACTGTCTAATAGCTCTCACTGACAGGAAATTGGCCCTGATATTCAATCTGCATTTTTCCTTTCCTCAATTTTATCCCATTATCTCCATTCCTGCATTTTGCCTCAACAGATCTGACAGCATAATTTCCTTATATTGGTATTAGAGCCTTACTAGCCTCTATCAACTGGCCAAGTATTTCTTCTTTACTCATATGGTCTGGTGTTGGTGCTCTCTCATGCCCTACACTATTATGGGAAGAAACATTTCAGAATCCTTGGTTCAGGCCTCTAAATAGTCATCTCCACACACAGGGGCTGAGGATTTTTTCTTAGAATTACTGCAGGGTCCTAGATGAGATTAGTTAAGTTCCAAGCACTATTCTAGAGAGAGAAATGGTGCAAAATAAGTACAGGGGTAAGCAGCCTGTATAATGTATACTCAAAATATATAAAAATGGAGTGAAGGTGAAATCTGCTCTTTCAATTCTCTTCAGGAATTCTGGGTTTTTTAAAAAATCCTTCATTCAGATCCATATGCTAAATGTTTTTTTAAAAGGTGGTGTCCATTAATGTGCAATATTTCTTTTCTGTGAAATCAGGATCCAGACTAAGGGCCTTTTGCTAAATTTCCATTTTGAAAGAGACTAGTACAAATAATACACAATAATAATAATAATAATATATTTAATTACTACAGGACAGTCTTACTACAGATTATTGATTTGATTACAGTGGTTATTTCCTTGTTACTTGGTCAAATAAAAATATAAATAGTAAAGTGGGCAATGTCTTGGTGCTCTCAAGCTTCAGCTGCCAGCCCAGCTGCAGCCAGGAGAGCATTCTGGGAAGCAACATGCACATTACCACCATCAACCATACTGTTTTGCTTCAGAATTTCAGTTTCCAGTCAGCAGAAGCACTCCAGCTGCCAAACTGCTACGATGATCAATACCTGCCCCCTCCCACTGACAACAACACAGCTTTCAACATCCATGGATCCTACACATGCCTATCACAACATGTGGTGTACCTCATCCGGTGCACTAAATGCTACAATAATATCTATGTTGGAAAAATGAGACAAACACTACACTCTCGAGTGAACTCACACGGGAAAATGATAAAAGACAAAACCAGCATATCACCTGTGAGCGAACACTTTTCACAAAATGATCATTCCAGATGTCACCTCCCAGTCCTCATCTTCAAAGGAAACATGCACAACACCTTCAAAGGATGAGCCTGGGATCTTAAATTCACAACTTTTTTAGTCACTAAAAATCATGGACTCAATAAAGACACTGGATGTATGGCCCATTACAACAATCTGTAACCCATCTTCATGCTATGACTGCTGAGGTGTTAACTGCCTACTTCACCCAAAATGATCTCTTACAACATGTTAACTCCTTATGCTGGACAATCTTTACCACCTTGTATTTACTTGTGACACTCTGAGAACCTTTCCCAGACCTGAAGAAAAGCTCTGGGTAAGCTTGAACACTTGCCTCTTTTGCCACCAGAAGCTGGTCCAATAAGAGATATTACCTCACCCACTCTCTCGCCAAACTGAAGAAAGTTTGATGAATATTTCTTCTGTGCTTAATATCTGCACACTGAGTTTCAATCAGACAGAAATCATTTTATTCAAATCATAAAGTTCTGAACATAGAGGTTTATAACAAAAGGACTAATATAAGATGCAGTGAATATTATATTATAATAACTGTATACATTTTTAACTCTCTGCTTGCCATGGCCAGCTACAAATCACCTCCTAGCACATATATCAGCTGACAAAGAATGAAAGATCCCAGTAGTTTAAGGGTTAAAACAAGGCCCCTAGCGCATAGAGATCTGAGTAATTTCTAGTCTTGCAATTGATGTGTACCTACTGCTTAATGAATGACCTGAGCCATTTGACTGAATGCTTATTGTGAAACCTTCCTCTATTCCAGATGATAACAGCATCAACAGACTGAGGGAGTCCTTAGCTGACTGTAGGGTAGATGTAATTATCTAATATGGATATAGTTAAGTAAATACTGCATCTCTTCAGATTATAACACATCCATTTCTAAGACAACGGTGGTTAAAGCAGCTCAATAAAATAGATTTTAAACTTAAATAGATCACACAAACAATACAAATGTATACCAAGTGGTATATTTAAGCACCTATGTACCTTATCACTGAAAAAACAGAATTTGATAAGATTGGGGAAAATGAAAAAAAATTAAAATATAAACCACAATGGAAAAGTATCAGTAGATCATGTAAGTAAATAAATGTATATACTTTAAAAAGACAGATGGAGAGACAACAACAAAAATACATATTTTACAAAGCTTCTTTATCGTTCTTTGTAAAGGACCTCTAGAGTGGTTCTCAACCAGGGGTCCCCTAGGGGCTGCGAGCAGGTTTCAGGGGGGCTGCTAAGCATGGCTGGCATTAGACTCACTAGGGCCCAGGGCAGAAAGCCAAAGCCTCGCCATGCAGGACTGCAGCCCTGAGCCCCACCACTCAGGGCTGAAACCAAAGCCTGAGCAATTTAGCTTTGCGGTGTCCCCTGTGGTGTGGGGCCCCGGGAAATTGCCCTCCTTGCTACCCCCTAATACCGGTCCTGGCTTTTATATATAGAAAAACAGTTGTTGTGGCACAGCTAGTTGGGCCATGGAGTTTTTATAGCATGTTGAGGGGGCCTCAAAAAAAAAAAGGTTGAGAGCCACTTCTCTAGAGAGTTTACTACTTAGCTATTTAGATGGCTTGTAATTGACACTTCCTGACTAAAGAATGGTAAAAATTAAAAATGAGCATCAATTCCTTCAAAGAGCACACATGATTTTAATCACTCAGGATAGTCCTGAATTACATAGGTAACTACTATTTTCTAGAAGGGCAATGACTGTAGCCAGATAGGCAAAATGGGACAAATATCTCAAAAGACAATTGTCTAACTTACTCTAAATTTGATTGCAATGGCAGATGTTAGGGTGGGGTGGAGTGGCAAGATGCTGTGTACTGGCAGCATGGGAGTTTTGTTGTTTTATGACTGTGGGGAGGGAAGGTCAAAATCATCTTTATGTCAAGTGTTTTTAAAATGTATCTATAGCTTGATAAAGTACGTTGTAGTTAAATGTTTGTCTGCATGTGTTCCCTCCGTATGCCATCCCAGCTCTGCACAGGTGACTGGCACAGCAGACCTCGAACAAACTGCCCAATGACCATAAGATCCGTTAAAGTGCGAAGACACTTGATCCGGTTTATTGTCAATGAAACATGGTCCTAGCTTCCCATATCAATGTCTACAGTTAGACTAGCACATGTATGCCCATGACAATAGATGCAGCTCAGTGAATGGCGGGACTTTCCATTCCCGCCTCGGCTGGCCAAAGACACTCCCTCTGAGAAATCTCGTTATACTCTGATACAAGCAAGTTACATATTGCCCCTCTGATGTAGCCAGGTGCCACCTTCTGACGTATCTAGGTGCTGTCCATTACCTTGTACATGTTGGTTAGAGCAAAACGTCTCCATCCATCATTGTTGTCATCCTGACCTTATCTTTAAGATGGGTCAGCGTATCCCTGTTATCTTTGGGGAATGTGTTGGTATCAAGGTGGTCTGGTACCACCCTACTAGAATGTGTTTTCATATGTATTCTTGTGCTTAGTACTACTTAGGAATGTGTGTTTCTGAAATATCAGCCCTATTCTTGCCAGATTCTGTAAGCAGGCCCTGCCTCTAGTCACAGCCTGACTTTGCTTTATATTAACAAAGTTTTGATGCCTACTTTAGCCCAGGCCTTAGACTGTATACCAGGCCTCTGATACAAGGACTTATGTTTCAGGCCCTCTTCCTACTACATACATATCTATAAAAGTGTGTGTGTGTGTGTGTGTGAAAGACAGAGAGAGTTTATAAAAATAAATCCACCACATATGCACTGGCAGTAGGCATGTGGTAATCATAGCAATAAGCCATAACAGGTTGTGTATTAGTAGACTGTTCATACACATCTCAGATACATTTCATCATTGTGCTTTCAACCACCTAAGATGTATGCCAGAAGCCTACTAATGCATACTTAGTAGTGGTTTGTTGTCATAAAAAAGCTCACGATGCATATATTTAACTTATTTTATTTTTAAATATCATTTTTGAAGGAAGGGTGGTTATGTAATATATGTATTTTGCATTTTCAACTGAAAGATTTTTTCCTCATGAAATATGTCTAATTTCCCAGAAAATTTCAACTTTTTATCAAAAATCCAAATTCCCCAAAACCAAAAACTTTCATCTGAAAACTGAACATTTTGTTCGGTAATGCTGCTATAATGCCACATGGGAGCTGAAGTTCATTGGCTTCATGGTCCCATTCTCTTCTTTTGGGCCAGGCTTCACAGCGGGACTACATCTCTACATCATGGTGAATGGCACATTCTTCTGGCTCACAGAGGCAAATGGGGGCATAATTACAACACCCATAAGCTAAGTTCCCTCTAAGCTGCACAGCTGAGTAGCCATGCAGCTGCCTATTAAGCCCCACACAAGGGCTCAGGGCTGCAGCGGGGAGAGGCACCTCACTCCCAATGCAGACATGCCGCGGCGGGGAGAGGTGCTGGCCCCAGCGCAGACCTGCCCCGAATTTGCCACGGAGGGGGGAGAAGAGCCCCTCCCCGGGCTAGGCCCGTCGGAGCTGATGGGGAGAGGAGCCCCTCCCTTGACCCAGCCTGGCCCAGCCGGAGCTGCTGCAGCTAGGGAGAGGTGCCTCTCCCCCGACCCCGAGCTGCTGCGCCGAGAGAGGGCTGGGGAGAGTCCTCTCTCCCCACCACAGCTCTGGGGCATCCTGCACCCCACATCCCTCATCCCTGGCCCCACCCCAGAGCCTTCAATCCCTAGCCAGAGCCCTCACCCCCTGCACCCAACCTCTTCCCCAACCCTGAGTCCCCATCCTGCACCCTGAGCCCCTCATCCCCAGCCCCACACCAGAGCCTGCACCCCCAGCCAGGGCCCTCATCCTCCCCACACCCCAACCCTCTACCCCAGCCCTGAGTCTCATCCCATCCCCTGAACCCTTCTGTCCCACCCCCATTACATGATATGAATATGACACATCACCTTCATATTGGTGCACATAACAAAATTCATTCCGCACATAGATGTAAAAAATTAGAGGGTACACTGTCCATAAGTCATTATAGCAGTGTGTCTGAACAGAAATTTTTCAATTTCAGTTTATTTTTGTCACTTGAAAAGTTATACTTTTCTGTGGGGGGAAAAGGTATTATTTTGTGACCAGCTCTATCCCATTGATTTTAACGGGACTGCTCAATGTAGTAAAGTTAAAGTACATATGTAAGTGTTTATAGGATCAGGGCCAATATGTAGACAAACTATGTTCACTCTATATGTGACTCCAATGGGTGCCATTTTATAAAAGAAATAAATTTGTGAGTCATCTTTCCGTCAATCTAGTCATTTAGTAATTTCATCGAGTGATCAGGACTGGTTTCTATTATCATATTTTTTGCTTTTAGTTCAAAATATAATTTACATTAGGACAAAGAGTAGGGATTGTGAGATCATACAGAATTGCTGGCAAAAAAACAGAAAATAATTGCCTAGCTGACACCAGCAGTCACTGTTTGAAAGGGGACCAATGGCTTTAAAAGAAAATATTCTGGACTTTTTCAGAATGATGAGATTTACTTAGGAGCATTTTTATCTGTTCTGTGCTAAGTATGAGCTAGGACTGTGGATGAGAGGGTAGAACTGAATATCATTTTGCTAGTCTTACTCATGATATTCTAATGTCTTCTCTTTCATGGCCATACTTCTCCCTCTGCTTGCTTTCAGTCAGGGACAAAAGATTTCAAGAATTGATATTTTGTCAGTCTCCAGTAAACCCTTCCCCCTCTCATTCATATATAAAACTACTTCTTGCTATGTCCCCTGTGTTTCATTTGAGTGTCGCCTTACTTATTGTGAGACAATAATGCATTGAATGATTTCTCATGATAGTGTGTGCACTGGCATATTATCTTGTTGAACTATTCAATTAAATATGATAATGTTGAGCACATTGACATAGTTAAACACTCAGGTGAATGAGCAATTCACTGTGAAGTGCAGAAATATTTAGAAGTCATCTTCATGCTTGCAAATAATCTATTTTATTTAAAAGATTACTTCAGGATTCAATGAATCATATGTCCTTGCAAACACAAAAACATGGCAACATGTGGAACACAACTTCAAAGTCTGAAAATGTTGGCTCTTTAAAATGTCTAGGCACAAAATTTAATGACTAGAAACGAAGGATAATACCTGACTATATGGGTAATAAATACAACAACAAGAGGTATGTTAGACTAATCCTGAAAATATAAAATAAAGGTATAAACAGCATTTTGGACCTGAGTCCTGTTGTAATAATCGGGCCTACAAATTTACTCTAATTGTGAGCTCAAGTGTAAAAAGTATGAGGAAGTTCAAAAGATGTCACAATAACCTTTAATAACAAATGCTGATGAGCAAAGATATGAAAATGAGGCAGAAAAATTGAATTAGTCTAAACAAAAAGGCCTACTGATATAACTCAAGGACTGTGTTAAGATCATGACTGGTAATCAAGCAAATGTAGGTCTGGAAATCAATGAACCAAAATTGGTGTGTCAGAAACAAGGTCTACATGCTGGACAAAACAATAAGGGAGTGGGTTATTCCACCCATCATTCCATTTTGGTTCCTTAAAGACAGAGTTTTGGGGAAAATATGGAAGAACAGATGGAGGCTATCACCATCATGGCTGCCACCCCTACCATCTTCTGGGACCCCAGGCCTTTGTCATCCTAATTTTCAGACCAAGCCAGAGAGAGGGACCCAGATAACATAATCACCTCTGCTGCCTCCAGCTGAATCCCAAATACTACCTGGGACAAAATGGGATCAGACTTTAATAACAACAGTAGCAACAACAGCTCCAGCTCATCTCTACTAACTTATCTTTTCCCTAAAAGGAAAGGTATTACCATCTTTGATACCATCTAAGAGACTACCAAACAAGGGCATTTTCCTTTTAAAAACTCTCTCTAGCTAAAGGAAAAGGGAACAAAGAATGTTGTTAAAATGAAAGCCTTAGTTAATTCTTTACATTTCAAATGCTTTAACTGTTTTTCCTTCTTTTCGGCATCTTTATTAAAAGGTTAAAATGATGTTTAAGCAGGCTGAGGTCTCTGTATATTAAACCTCGAACCTTGTTTAACATTGGATACTGGCTGGGTTATGTTAACATATCTGGCCCACTTGTTCCTGCTCAATTAATACAACAACCTTTCTGTTCATGAGCAAAGTTAAGCTAGTTCTGTTTAGCATGACCATGATTGTTCCTCTGGAGAATGCTCCATCACAGACAGTAAAGTAAGACAAATAAGAAATATTTTTCTCTTACTTGTAGTATTGAAACAGGGATCTCTGAGGTAATGTTAAACATAGAAGTCCACTGAAGTCTATGGGAGTTTAGCCATCAACTTCAGTTGGGTCAGGATTTCACCCTGTCTATACCAATTGCACATATGTGTTTAATGTCATGTTAGTTAACATGACTCCTCAAGGTCATGTTCTAAGAAAATATTTTTTTCCATTGAAGACAAGCCTTATGAAGCTTACTGAAAAACTTAAGCAAACTATGTGGTGCATGCTCAGTACGTGATTTTCAAATGCTTATAACTAAATCAAATCAAAATCAATTGTCTCGAGAACACTGTTTTGGACTTGTGTGTAATGCTATTTCCCTGCCATATTTAAACCAAAATTTGTTAACTCACTCTCCACATATTCAGAAAGGATGAGCTGTTTTCCTTCAAACCATTTTTTTAAAAAGAAGAAAACAACAAACAAAACCAAACAAATAATAATAATAAAAAAACCTCAATAAAACCAAACCCATCTTTGGGCAAAAGCAAACCTGGAAAATTTCAGCTTGAGAGATGAAAGTTTCAGGAAGCAAGGAGTAACTGATAACAATGAGTTAGAGTAGAAACTGTTAGGTAATTTTATATGTAACTGTTGCATCTACATAAGCACATAAGAATGGCTGTACTGGGTGAGACCATCTTCCAATAGGGGCTGATGCCAGCTGCTTCAGAGGGAATGAACAGAACAGAACATGACAATTATCGGTGATCCATCCCCTGTCATCCACTCCCAGCTTCTGGAATTAGAGGCTTAGGGACACCCAAAGCATGCGGTTGCATCCCTGACAATCTTGACTAATAGCCACTGAGAGAGAAGTTCATGGAGAATAGGTCCAATTCTGTTTTGAGCTCAGTTATATTTTTGGTGTTCACAATATTCCCTGTCAATGAGTTCCACAGGTGGACTGTGTTTTGTGTGAAGAAATACTTCTTTATGTTTGTTTCAAACCTGCTGCCTATTAATTACTTTGGGTGATCCCAGTTCTTGTGTTATGTGAAAGGGTAAATAACACTTCCTCGTTTACTTTCTTCACACCGTTCATGATTTTATAGACCTCTATCATATCTCCTGTTAGTCATCTCTTTTCTAAGCTTAACAGTCCCAGTCTTCTTAATCTCTCCTCATATGGAAGTTGTTCCATACCCCTAATAATTTTTGTTGCCTTTCTCTGTACTTTTTCCAATTCTAATTTATCTTTTTTTGAGATGGGATGACTAGAACTGCACACAGTATTCAAGGTGGGGGTGAATCATGAATTTATATATTGGCATTATGATATTATCTGTCTCATTATCTATCCCTTTCCTAATGGTTCCTAACATTCTGTTAGGCTTTTAGACTGCCACTGCACATTGAGCAAATGTTTTCAGAGAGCTATCCACAATGACTCTAAGATCCCTTCCTTTAGAGGGAACAGTCAATTTAGACACCATCATTTTGTGTATAGTTTTCCAATGTGTATTACTTTTGCATTTTTCAACATTGAATTTCATCTGCCATTTTGTTGTCACCCAGTTTTATGAGATTCCTTTGTAACCCTTTGCAGTCAGCTTTGGACTTATCATACTACTTGGGTATTAATTATTTTACTACCAGAGGATCACTGTATGGAATTTAACTGGCAGACATTTATTGGTAGAGCTGCATATTGGAATGAACCAGAAGACCACCTCGTTTTGTGTTTCACGAAAAAGGGTAACATTTTCAAAATGGCCTAAGTGACTTAGGAGCTGATGTCCTGTTTTCAGAAGTGACTTAGCTACTTAGGGGTCTAAAACTCATTGAAAATTAATAGGACTTAGGCTGCTAAATGCCTACATCACTTTTTGAAGCTGGGATATAGATTCCTATGTCACTTAGGCCCTTTTGAAAATGTTGTGCAGACTCAAATCTCAGAACAGGTTTATTGAATGGTTCAAGAATATGGACTGTGTTATGGTTTTGTAGAGGGCATGGAAATTTGTAGTTTAAACATAAAACTATGTGAGCCTTGATGTTTTCAACAGACTTTGGTTGAAGGCTTTTTTTCAAACCTCATATTCAAAGTGGAACTCCTGGTGTGGTGGGAACATGTTCATATAACTCCAGCTAAGTGAAACCTTTGAGTTACACCTGGTTTTATTCCCCATTCTGTGTCCACTATTCCTCAGGCACAAAGCACATTTTCTAGTGTATGGGATTCAGGGTAAAGGATTATCATATCATCCAGTTTTCCAAGTGTCAATCCCATGAGTAAAGCTTAAACCTTAACTTATATGTTTTCTCAGCCATAATAGCACATACAGCTTGTTTCCTCTTTTTGTGTTTAGGATGGAAAAAATCCTCTCAGTTGTTACTATAATGTAATTCACTTTTTGACCATTTGGCCACATATTAGCATTTCTGTGACACTGAAGCCCTTTCTCCACTCCATATTCAACAACCCTAGTTCCACTACAATCTTTTCTAGTAACACATTCCCTGAAATGAATTTAGGGCTAAGAATCTGCTCTTGCTGTAAGTTGAAGGTTATGCTAAACTACAGGAATATGCTGACATCATTCACTCCACATATGACCTCTGCATGAAGTCTGATAGAAAAATGTTTCTCATAAATACATGCTGAAAAGAGAAAACAAAGTTGCAAACAACCTTTGGGATATGAGGCTTTCTTGAGGAGCGGGAAAAATCTAGTCATACTGTAGATCGTACAACTGGAAGTTTTCATACAATGGAGCTCACGTCAACAAAGGTTGTGCTTGTCAAATGAAGAGACTTGTTAGTGCATCTTCTGTACATGCAACTAAAATTCTACAGAAATGATATACGGTGAAGCTCTTTATGATTTGTATTATCCCAGCACCTAGGAGCCTTAGTCATAGACCAGGACCACACATCCTTTTACCATTTTTTTTCAAGTTGCTGTCTTTCAACTTAATATTCTCATGTGCTTGTATTGTGAGCAACTTTAACTAGAAGTGCCTGATTTCTCTTTGCTAGCCCATCATTATTTTGTATACCCCATCATAATCACTTTTAGTTTTCACGCCCAGTTCCAATTTTGATATACCAAACTTAAAGATATTTCATGAAACAAGAGATCTCTGAAACATATGCCCATGAAAGGAAGAGGTTCAGTAAAGATTAAAGTGCTGGTACAATATGAATATTATATTATTAAATATTTAGTAACTGAGCACACACAAACAACCAGTATAGAATAATAATTATACAGTATAAGTGGAAAAAGAAGTACAATATCACATATGCATTTTTAAAAAGTTAATTTATAATAATGGGGAAAAAAACATAGTAGAATACAGAAAGAAAGATGATGCCAGAGGAAGAATACCAAAGAGGCTAGTGATGGCTGCGATTTTAAAATTTCTACTAGAAATGAGTTCAAACTCTAAAATTTAGATTTGGATTTTGAATATCCCAAATTTCAAGTGTGTTTGGATGTAGAGTTTTGTTCATTCCTACATCTAGTTACACACACAATAGCTATATAGAATCAGTAGTCACTACACGAAGTATGATTAAA